>NW_023330855.1:0-58339 GCF_011100685.1 Canis lupus familiaris | reverse complement strand
CCCAGGTGTGGAACACAGTAAGCAGGTCCAGGTGAGTTCCCGGTGGTGACAAGGTCACCACGTCCAGGTAAGTCCCAGGTGGGGACCAGGATCACCAGGTCCAGGGGAGGCCCTTGAAAGAACCAGAGTCAACTGTTCGAGGTCAGGCGCAGGTGGCAACCAGGGTCAGCAGGTCCAAGTCAGGCCAAAGTGGGGTTCACAGTCACTAGGGTACGGTGAGGCCCAGAGGGGAACCAGTGTCACATGGTCCAGGTGAGGTCCAGTTGTGGAACAAAGACACCGGGTCCCAATTTTGCCCAGATGAGACCTTGATCAACAGGGCCAGGTGAGGCCCAGATGGGGACCGGAGTCCCTAAATCCAGGTGATGTCCAGGTGGGGACCACAGTCACCAGATCCAGGGTAGTCTCAGGTGCAGACCAGAATCACCAGGTCCAGGTGAGGTGCAGGTGGCAACCACACTCACCAGGTCCCGGTGAGGCCCTGGTGGGGACCAGAGTCACGAGGTACATGAGAAGCTAGAAACACTGCAGCCACCATGTCCAGATGATGTCCATGTGGGAACGAGAATCACAAGTTACAGGTGAGGACCAGGTGGGGATACGACTCATCATGTCCAGGTGAGACCCAGGTGGGAACGAGTGTCACCATGTCCAGGTGTGGCCCAGGTGAAGACCAGAGTTCATAGGTCCGGCTGGGTCACTGTTAGTGAACAGTGTAACCATATCCTGATGCTACCAAGGATGGTACCTGAGACACCAGGTCCTGGTGAGGCCCAGGTTGGACCAGAGACATGAGGTCCAGGTGAGGTCCCGATGGGAACCACAGTCACCAGGTCAGGTGAGGCCATGCTTAGGATCAGAGTCACCAGTTACAGCTGAGGCCCAGGTGGAGCCAGAGTCACTAAGTACAGAAGAGGCCAAAGTCAGGACCAATGTTACCAGGATCAGGTCAGTCCCAGTGGGGAATAGAGTAACCAGGTCCCGATGATGCCCAGGTAGAACCAGAGTCACCAGGTCCAGATGAGGCGCAGGTGGGGAGCATGTTCACTAGGTCCCTGTGAGGCCCAGTTGAGGACCAGAGTCACCAGTTCTGGTTGAGGCCTAGAGGGGTACCAGAAACACCTGGTCCAGGTGACATCCAGATGGGGACCAGAGTCACCAGGTCCAGGTTATTCCCAGGTGGTGAACAGAGTTACGAGTTCCGGGTGAGGACCAGGTAAGGACCAGAGTCACCAGGTCCAAGTGAGGCCCAAGTGGGGACCTGTGTCACCAGGCATGTGTGAGGCCCATGTGACAACCCCCTCACCAGAAACAAGTGAGGCCAACCTGCAAGCCATGCAGAGGAACCATGTCCAGATGATGCCGATGTAGGGACTAGAGTTCTCAGGTCCAGGTGAGGCCAACCTGCAGGCCATGCAGTGGAACATGTCCCGATGATTCCCAGGTAGGTATCAGAGTCACCAGGTCCAAATGAGGCCCAGATGAGCATATTCACTAGGTCCAGGTGAGGCCCAGTTGAGGACCAGAGTCACCAGATCTGGTTGAGGTCTAGAGGGGTACCAGATTCCCCTGGTCTAGGTGAAATCCAGATGGGGACCAGAGTCACCATGTCAGGCTGAGGCCCAGAAGGGATCCAGAGTTATCATGTCCACGTAAGGCACATGTGGAACAGAGAATCCAGGTCATAATTGTCCACAGGTGAGGACCAGAGTCACCAGGTCTGGGTGACGCGCAGACGGATCAGAGTCACCAGTTCCAGGTGAGGCCAAGAAGGAGTCCACAGTAATCAGTCCAGGTGGGGAACAAAGTCACCAGGACTGGGTGAGGCCCAGATGGGGACCAGATTCACCAGGTCCAGGAGGCGAGGTGGTGACCAGAGACCCGGGTCTGGGAGAGTACCAGGTAAGGACCAGATTCACCAGGTCCACGAGGCCCACGTGTGGAACTGAGTCACCAGATATGGGTGAGGCCCAGGTGGCAACCCCCTCTCCAGTCCAGGTGAGACCAACCTGCAGGCCAGAGTCACCAGATCCAGGTGAGTCCCTAGTGGGGACTGGAGTCACCAGGTAAATGTGAGTGTACAAGAAAACCACAGTCACCAGGTCCAGGTGTGGTTCATGTGGGAACGAGAGTCACCAGGTCCAGGTGAGACCCAGGTGGGGACCATAGTCACCAGGTCCAGATTGAGGCCTAGGTGGGGGGACCAGAGTCATCAGGACAAGTTGATGCCAAAGTGTGGAGCAAAGTTATCATGTCCAGGTGATGGCCATGTGGGGAAAAGAGTAACCATGTCCCATTGATGCCAGGTGGGAAAAGAGTCACAGGTCCAGACGAGGCCTAACTGAGGAGTAGATTCACCAGGTCCTGTTGAGGCCCAGTTGAGGAGCAGTGTCCCCAGCTACGGGTGAGTCCCAGAGGGGGACCAGAGTCACCCAGTTCTGCTGATATCCAGGTGGGGAGCAGAGTCACCACGTCAGGGTGAGGCCCAGGGGGACGAGAATCACTAGGTCCAGGTGAGGCCCCGATGTGAACTGAGAACCAGTTACCATGATGCCCATATGAGGACCTGAGTCACCAGGTCCAGGTGAGGTCCCTGTGGGAACCACACCTCGTCCAGGTGAGGCCCAGGTGGGACCACAGTCACCAGGTCAAGGTGAGGCCCAGGTATATAAGAGAGTCTCCAGGTTCCAATGATGGCCAGGTAAGGACCAGAGTCAACAGGTCCAGGAGAGGCCGAAATATGGATCACAGTCATTTGTTCCAGGTGATGCCTGATGGAGACCACAGGAACCAGGTCCAGGAGAGCCCCATATGAGAACCAGAGCCACCAATCCAGGTGAGGTCCAGGTAGGACAACAGTCACAAGGTCCTGGTGAGGCGCAGGTGGCAACAGGATTCACCAGGTCCAGGTGAGGCCCAGGTGGCGACAAGTCTCCAGAGCCAGGTGAGGACCAGCTAAGCACCAGATTCACCAGGCCCAAGTGAAGCCCAAGGGGTGACCAGAGTCACCAGGTAAGGGTGAGGCCCAGAGGGGCAACCAGAGTAACCAGTTTAGTTTGATGCCCAGAATGGGACCAGAGGTCCGTGGTCAGAGTGAGTCCAAGGTGTGGAATAGAGTATCAAGGTCCCAATGATGCCTGGGTGAGGACCAGAGTCACTAGGCCATGCAGGCCCAGATGGGGAACAGAATCACTAGGTCCTGGTGAGGCATAGAATAAGACCACAGTCAGCAGTATCAGGTGAGCCCCTTGTGGGAACCAGAGCCACTCTATCCAGCTGAGTCCCAGGTCCATGTGAGGCCCACGTGAGGACCATATTCATCAGATCGAATTGAGGCATAGCTGGGGACAAGAGTCACGAGGTCTGCGTGCGGCCTAGGTGGGGCAAGATTCAGCAGTTCTGAGTTAGGTCAAAGTGGGGACGAGAGACACCAGGTCCAGGTGAGGCCAAACTGAGGACCAGAGTCACCAGGTCCAGGTGTGGCCCAGGTGAAGACCAGAGTTAATAGGTCCGGCTGGGTCACTGTTTGAGAACAGTGTAACCATATCCTGATGCTACCAGGTGGGTACCAGAACACCATGTCCTGGTGAGGCCCAGGTGGGATCAGAGTCATGAGGTCCAGTTGAAGTCTCGATGGGAACCACAGTCACCAGGTCAGGTGAGGCCATGCTTAGGATCACAGTATCAAGTTACAGGTGAGGCCCAGGTGGAGCCAGAGTCACCTGGTACAGAAGAGGCCAAAGTCAGGACCAGAGTTTCCAGGATCAGGTCAGTCCCAGTGGGGAATAGAGTAACCATGTCCCGATGATGCCCAAGTAGAACCCGAGTCACCACGTCCAGATGAGGCGCAGGTGGGGAGCATATTCACTAGGTCCCGGTGAGGCCGAGTTGAGGACCAGATTCCCCCGGGCTAGTTTAGGCCTAGAGGGGTACCAGATTCACCTGGTCTAGGTGACATCCAGATGCGGACCAGAGTCACCATGTCAGGCTGTGGCCCAGAGGGGATCCAGAGTCATCATGTCCAGGTGAGGTAAGGTGTGGAACAGAGTATTAGGTCATAATGGTCCACAGGTGAGGACCAGAGTCACCAGATCTGGGTGAGGCCCAGTTAGGATCAGAGTTACCAGTTCTAGGTGAGGCCAAGAAGGAGTCCACATCAATCAGGTCCAGGTAGGTAACAAAGTCACCAGGACTGGGTGAGGCCCAGATGGGGACCAGATTCACCAGGTCCAGGTGATTCCCAGGTGGTGACCAGAGTTACCAGTTCCGGGTGAGCACCAGGTAAGGAGCAGATTCACAAGGTCCAAGTGAGGCGCACGTGGGAACCTGAGTCACCAGGTATGGGTGAGGCCCAGTGGCAACCCCACTCAACAGGTCCAGGGGAGGCCACCTGCAGGCCATGCAGAGGAACCATGTCCCGATGATGCCCAGGTAGAGACAGGACTTACCATGTCCAGGTGAGTCCAACCTGCAGGCCATGCTGTGGAACCATGTCCCGATGATGCCGAGGTAGGGACCAGAGTCACCAGGTGCAAATGAGGCCCAGATGGAGCATATTCACTAGGTCCAGGTGAGGCCCAGTTGAAGACCAGAGTCACCAGATCTGGTTGAGAACTATCGGGGTACAGAATCACCTGGTCCAGGTGACATCCAGTTGGGGACCAGCCTCACCAAGTCAGGGTGAGTCCCAGAGAGGTTCCAGAGTCATCATGTCCAGGTGAGGCTCAGGTGTGGAACAGAGTCACCAGGTACCAATGATGCCCAGGTTAGGGTCAGAGTCACCAGGTCTGGGTGACGCGTAGATAGGATCAGAGTCACCTGTTCCAGGTGAGGCCAAGAAAGAGTCCACAGCAATGAGGTCCACGTGTGGAACGAAGTCACCATCACTGGGTGAGGCCCAGATGGGGACCAGATTCACCAGGTGCAGGTGAGGCCCAGGTGGAGACCAGAGTCCCCGGGTCTGGGAGAGGACCAGGTAAGGACCAGATTCACCAGGTCCAAGATGCCCACGTGGGGACCTGAGTCACCAGGTATGGTGAGGCCCACGTGGCCACCCCACTCAGCAGGTCCCGGTGAGGCCAACTGGCATGTCAGAGTCACCAGATCCACGTGAGGCCCTAGTGGGACCGGAGTCACCAGGTAAATATGAGTCTACAAGAACACCACAGCCACCAGGTCCAGGTGAGGTTCATGTGGGAACAAGAGTAACCAGGGCCAGGTGAGACCCAGGTGGGGACCACAGTCACCAGTTCCAGATTGAGGCCTAGGTGGGGGGACCAGAGTAATCAGTACCAGTTGAGGCCAAAGTGTGGAGCAAAGTTATCATGTCCAGGTGAGGCCCAGGTGGGGAACAGTGTAACCTTGTCCCATTGATGCCAGGTGGGAAAAGAGTCACAGGTCCAGACGAGGCCTGAGTGAGGAGTAGATTCACCAGGTCTTGTTGAGGCCCAGTTGAGTACCAGTGTCCCCAGCTCCGGGTGAGTCCCAGACGGGGACCAGAGTCACCCGGTTCTGGTAATATCCAGGTGGGGACCAGACTCACCACGTCAGGGTGAGGCCCAGAGTGGGACGAGAATCACTAGGTCCAGGTGAGGCCCCTATGTGGAACTGAGAAACCAGGTCCCATGATGCCCATATGAGGACCTGAGTCACCAGGACCAGGTGAGGTCCCTGTGGGAACCAGTCACCTCATCCAGGTGAGGCCAAGGTGGGACCTCAGTCACCAGGTCCAGGTGAGGCCCAGGTATATAAGAGAGTATCCAGGTCCCAATGATGTCCAGGTAAGGACCAGAGTCAACAGGTGCAGGAGAGGCACAAATATGTATCAGAGTCATTGAGTTCCAGGTGACGCCAGATGGAGATAACAGGAACCAGGTCCAGGAGAGCCCCATATGGGAACCAGAGCCACCAGATCCAGGTGAGGTCCAGGTGGGACCACAGTCACAAGGTCCAAGTGAGGCCCAGGTGGCAACAGGATTCACCAAGTCAGGAGAGGCCCAGGTTGCGACCAGTCATCAGATCCAGGTGCGGACCACCTAAGGACCAGATTCACCAGGCCCAAATGAAGCCCATGGGGTGACCAGAGTCACCAGGTAAGGGTGAGGCCCAGAGGGGGAACCAGAGTAACCAGTTTAGTTTGAGGCCCAGAATGGGACCAGAGGTCCCTGGTCAAAGTGAGGCCCAAGTGTGGAATAGAGTATCCAGGTCCCAATGATGCCTGGGTGAGGACCAGAGTCACTAGGGCCATGCAGGCCCAGATGGGGAACAGATTCATTAGGTCCTGATGAGGCATATAATAGACACAGTCAGCAGTATCAGTGACCCCTTTTGGGAACCAGAGCCACTCTATCCAGCTGAGTCCCAGGTCCAGCTGAGTGCCAGGTCCATGTGAGGCCCACGTGAGGACCAGATTCATCAGGTCGAATTGAGGCATAGGTGGGGAAGAGTCACCAGGTCTGGATGCGGCCTAGGTTGGGGCAAGATTCAGCAGTTCTGAGTTAGGTTCAAGTGGGGACGAGAGACACCAGCTCCAGGTGAGGCCAAACTGAGGACCAGAGTCACCAGATCCAGGTGAGGACCATGTTGTAAAGAGAGTCACCAGGTCCAGGAGAGGTCCAGGTGGGGACCAGAGTCCACGGATCCAGGTAAGTCCAGGTGGGGACCTGAGTCAGCAGATCCAGGTGAAGCCCAGGTGGAGACCAGAGTCTCTAGGACCAGATGAGGCCCAGGTGAGGACAGGAGTTAACAGGTACACGTGAGGCCCCGGTGGGGATCAGAGGCAACAGGTCCATGTGAGGCCGGCTTGGGGACCATGGTCAACAGGTCTACTTGAGGCCCAGGTGTGGAACACAGTAAGCAGGTCCAGGTGAGTCCCCGGTGGTGACAAGAGTCACCACGTCCAGTTGAGGCCCAGGTCGGGACCAGGATCACCAGGTACAGGGGAGGACCTTGAAAGGACCAGAGTCAACAGTTGGAGGTTAGACGCAGGTGGCAACCAGGTCAGCAGGTCCAAGTCAGGCCAAAGTGGGGTTCACAGTCACTAGGCACGGTGAGACCCAGAGGGGGACCAGAGTCACCTGGTCCAGGTGACGTCCAGTTTGGAACACAGTCACCGGGTCCCAATTTTGCCCAGTTGAGGACCATGGTCAACAGGGCCAGGTGAGGCCCAGATGGGGACCGGAGTCCAAATATCCAGGTGAAGCCCAGGTGGGGACCACAGTCAGTAGATCAGGGGAGTCTCAGGTGCAGACCATAATCACCAGGTCCAAGTGAGGTGCAGGTGGCAACCACATTCCCCAGGACCCAGTGAGGCCCTGGCGGGGACCAGAGTCACAAGGTACATGAGAAGCTAGAAACACTGCAGCCACCAGGTCCACATGATGTCCATGTGGGCCGGAGAATCAGCAGTTACACGTGAGGACCAGGTGGGGATCCGACTCACCATGTCAAGTTGAGACCCAGGTGGGATCCAGTGTCACCATGTCCAGGTGTGGCCCAGGTGAAGACCAGAGTTAATAGTCCGGCTGGGTCACTGTTAGTGAAGAGTGTAACCATATCCTGATGCTACCCAGGTGCGTACCGGAGACACCAGGTCCTGGTGAGGCCCATGTGGGACCAGAGACATGATGTCCAGGTAAGATCCCGATGGGAACCACAGTCACCAGGTCAGGTGAGGCCATGCTTAGGATCAGAGTTACCAGTTACAGGTGAGGCCCAGGTGGAGCCAGAGTGACCTGGTACAGAAGAGGTCAAAGACAGGACCAGAGTTACTAGGAACAGGTCAGTCCCATTGGGGAATAGAGTAACCATGCCCCGATGATGCCCAGGTAGAACCCGAGTCACCACGTCCAGATGAGGCGCAGGTGGGAGAATTTTCACTAGGTCCAGGTGAGGCCGAGTTGAGGACCAGAGTCACCAGGTCTGGTTGAGGTCGACAGGGGTCCCAGATTCACCTGGTCTAGGTGACATCCAGATGGGGACCAGAGTCACCATGTCAGAGTGAGGCACAGAGAGGATCCAGAGTCATCATGTCCAGGTGAGGCTCAGGTGTGGAACAGTGTATCCAGGTCATAGTGGTCCACAGGTGAGGAGCAGAGTCACCAGATCTGGGTGAGGCCCAGTTAGGATCAGACTCACCAGTTCCAGGTGAGGCCCAAAAGGAGTCCACAGCAATCAGGTCCAGGTGGGAGCAAAGTCACCAGGACTGTGTGAGGCACAGATGGCGACCAGATTCTCCAGGTCCAGGGGATTCCCAGGTGGAGACCAGAATTACCAGATTCACCAGGTCCAAGAGGCCCAAGTGGGGACCTGAGTCACCAGGTATGGGTGAGCCCAGGTGGCAACCCCCTCACCAGGTCCAGGTGAGGACAACCTACAGGCCAGAGTCACCAGATCCAGGTGAGGCCCTAGTGGGGACCAGAGTCACCAGGTAAATGTGAGTCTAAAAGAACACCACAGTCACCAGGTCCTGGTGTGGTTCATGTGGGAACGAGAGTCACCAGGTCCAGGGGAGACCCAGGTGGGGACCACAGTCACCAGATCCAGATTGAGGCCTAGGTGGGGGGACCAGAGTCATCAGGACAAGTTGATGCCAAAGTGTGGAGCAAATTTCATGACCAGGTGAGGCCCAGGTGGGGAAAAGAGTAACCATGTCCCATTGATGCCAGGTGGGAAAAGAGTCACAGGTCCAGACGAGGCCTAACTGAGGAGTAGATTCACCAGGTCCTGTTGAGGCCCAGTTGAGGAGCAGTGTCCCCAGCTACGGGTGAGTCCCAGAGGGGGACAGAGTCACCCAGTTCTGGTGATATCCAGGTGGGGAGCAGAGTCACCACGTCAGGGTGAGGCCCAGAGCGGGACGAGAATCACTAGGTCCAGGTGAGGCCCCGATGTGAAACTGAGAACCAGTTACCATGATGCCCATATGAGGACCTGAGTCACCAGGTCCAGGTGAGGTCGAGGTATATAAGAGAGTATCGAGGTCCCAATGATGCCCATGTAAGGACCAGAGTCAACAGGTCCAGGAGAGGACCAAATATGGATCAGAGTCATTGTGTTCCAGGTGAGGACAGATGGAGACCACAGGAACCAGGTACAGGAGAGCCCCATATGGGAACCAGAGCCACCAGATCCAGGTGAGTTCCAGGTGGGACCACAGTCACAAGGTCCAGGTGAGGCGCAGATGGCAAGAGGATTCACCAAGTCCAGGTGAGGCCCAGGTGGAGACCAGTCACCAGATCCAGGTGAGAACCAGCTAAGGACAAGATTCACCAGGCCCAAGTGAAGCCAAAGGGGTGACCAGAGTCACCAGGTTAGTGTGAGGCCCAGAGGGGGAACCAGAGTAACCAGTTTAGTTTGAGGCCCAGAATGGGACATAGGTCCCTGGTCAGAGTGAAGCCCAGGTGTGGAATAGAGTATCCCGGTCACAATGATGCCTGGGTGAGGACCAGAGTCACTAGGCCATGCAGGCCCAGATTGGGAACAGAATTACTAGGCCTTGGTGAGGCATAGAATAAAACCACAGTCACCAGAATCAGGTGAGCTCCATGTGGGAACAAGAGCCACTCTATCCAGCTGAGTAGCAGGTCCATGTGAGGCCCACGTGAGGACCAGATTCATCAGGTCGAATTGAGACATAGCTGGGGACAAGAGAACCAGGTCTGGGTGCGGCCTAGGTGGGGCAAGATTCAGCAGTGCTGAGGTAGGTCAGAGTGGGGACGAGAGACGCCAGGTCCAGGTGACGCCAAACTGAGGACCAGAGTCACCAGATGCAGGTCAGGTCCAGGTGTTGACCAGAGTCACCAGATCCAGGTGAAGTCCAGGTGGGGACCAGAGTCATCAGATCCAGGTGAAGCCCAGGTGGGGATCAGAGTCACTAGGTCCAGATGAGGCGAAGGTGAGGACCAGAGTTGCCAGGTACACGTGAAGCCCCGGTGGGGATCAGAGGTAAAAAGTCCATGTGAGGCCGGCTTGGGGACCATGGTCAACAGGTCTACTTGAGGCCCAGGTGCGGAACACAGTAAGCAGATCCAGGTGAGTTCCCGGGGGTGACAAGAGTCACCAGGTCCAGGTGAGGCCCATGTGGGCACCTGGATCACCATGTCCAGGGGACGCTCTTGAAAGAACCAGAGTAAAAGTTCGAAGTCAGGCGCAGGTGGCAACCAGGGTCAGCAGGTCCAAGTCAGGCCAAAGTGGGGTTCACAGTCACTAGGGCACGGTGAGACCCAGAGTGGGACCAGAGTCACCTGGTCCAGGTGAAGTCCAGTTGTGGAACACAGTCACCGGGTCCTAATTTTGCCCAGTTGAGGACCATAGTCAACAGGGCCAGGTGAGGCCCAGATGGGGACCGGAGTCCCCAAATCCAGGTGAAGCCCAGGTGGGGACTACAGTCACCAGATCCAGGGTAGTCTCAGGTGCAGACCAATCACCAGGTCCAGGTGAGGTGCAGGTGGCAACCACACTCACCAGGTCCCGGTGAGGCCCTGGTGGGGACCAGAGTCACGAGGTACATGAGAAGCTAGAAACACTGCAGCCACCAGGTCCACATGATGTCCATATGGGAACGAGGATCACCAGTTACAGGTGAGGACCAGGTGGGGATCCGACTCACCATGTCCAGATGAGACCCAGGTGGTAACCAGTGTCACCATGTCCTCGTGTGCCCCAGGTGAAGACCAGAGTTATAGGTCCGCCTGGATGAGTGTTAGTGAACAGTGTAACCATATCCTGATGCTACCCAGGTGGGTACCAGAGACACCAGGTCCTGATGAGGCCCAGGTGTAACCGGAGACATGAGGTCCAAATGAGGTCCCGATGGGAACCACAGTCACCAGGTCAGGTGAGCCCATGCTTAGGATCAGAGTTACCAGGTACAGGTGAGGCCCAGTGGAGCCAGAGTCACCTGGTACAGAAGAGGCCAAAGTCAGGACCAGAGTTACCAGGATCAGGTCAGTCCCAGTGGGTAATACAGTAACCATGTCCCAATGATGCCCAGGTAGAATCAGAGTCACCAGGTACAGCGAGGCGCAGGTGGGTAGAATATTCACTAGGTCCAGGTGAGGCCCAGATGAGGACCAGGTCACCAGGTCTAGTTGACGCCTAGAGGGGTACCAGATTCACCTGGTCTAGGGGACATCCAGATGGGGACCAGAGTCACCATGTCAGGGTGAGGCCCAGAGGCATCCAGAGTCATCATGTCCAGGTGAGGTTCAGGTGTGGAAAGAGTATCCAGGTCATATGGTCCACAGGTGAGGACCAGAGTTACCAGATCTGGGTGAGGCCCAGTTAGGAGCAGAGTCACAAGTTCCAGGTGAGGCCAAGAAGGAGTCCACAGCAATCAGGTCCAGGTGAGGATCAAAGTCACCAGGAATGGGTGAGGCCCAGATGGGGACCAGATTCACGAGGTCCAGGTGATTCCCATTTGGTGACAAGGGTTACCAGTTCCGGGTGAGGACCAGGTAAGGACCAGATTCCAGGTCCAAGTGAGGCCCACGTGAGACCTGTGTCACCAGGTATGGGTGAGGCCCAGGTGGCAAGCCCACTCACCAGGTCTAGGTGAGGCCAACCTGCAGGCGATGCAGAGGAACCGTGTCCCGATGATGTCCAGGTAGGGACCAGAGGTACGAGGTCCAGGTGACGCCAACCTGCAGGCCATGCAGAGGAACAGTGTCCCGATGATGCCCAGGTAGGGACTAGAGTTACCAGGTCAAGAAGAGGCCAACCTGCAGACCATTATGTTGGAACCAGGTCGCGATGTTGCCCACGTAGGGACCAGAGTCACCAGGTCCAAATGAGGCCCAGATGGAGCATATTCACTAGGTCCATGTGAGGCCCAGTTGAGGACCAGAGTCACCAGAACTGGTTGAGGCCTAGAGGGTACCAGTATCACCTGGTCCAGGTGACATCCAGATGGGGACCAGAGTCACCATGTCAGGGTGAGGTCCAGAGGGGATCCAGAGTATCATGTCCAGGTGAGGCTCAGGTGTGGAACAGAGTATCCAGATCATAATGGTCCACAGGTGAGGACCAGAGTCACCAGATCTGGGGGAGGCCCAGTTAGGATCAGAGTCACCAGTTCCAGGTGAGGCCAAGAAGGAGTCCACAGCAATCAGGTCCAGGTGGGGAACAAAGTCACCAGGACAGGGTGAGGCCCAGATTGGGACCAGATTCACCAGGCCCAGGTTATTCCCAGGTGGTGACCAGACATACCAGTTCCGGGTGACGACCAGGTAAGGACCAGATTCACCAGGTCCAAATGAGGCCCACGTGGGGACCTGAGTCACCAGGTATTGGTGAGGCCAGGTGGCAAGGCACCCCAGGTCCAGTGAGGCCAACCTGCAGGCCATAAAGATGAACCATGTCCCGATGATACCCAGGTAAGGACGAGAGTTACCACATCCAGGTGAGCCAACCTGCAGGCAATGCAGTGGAACCATGTCCCGATGATGCCCAGTTAGGGACTAGAGTCACCAGGTCAGGGAGAGGCCCAGAGAGGTTCCAGAGTCATCATGTCCAGGTGAGGCTCAAGTGAGGAACAGAGTCACCAGGTACCAATGATGCCCAGGTGAGGGCCAGAGTCACCAGATCTGGGTGACGTGCAGATAGGTTCAGAGTCACCAGTTCCAGGTGAGGCCAAGAAAGAGTCCACAGCAATCAGGTCCAGGTGGGGAACAAAGTCACCAGTACTGGGTGAGGCCTAGATGGGGACCAGATTCACCACATCAGGGTGAGGCCCAGAGTGGGACGAGAATCACTTGGTCCATGTGAGGCCCCGATGTGGAAGTGAGAAACCAGGTCCCATGATGCCCATATGAGGACCTGAGTCAACAGGTCCAGGTGAGCTCCCTGTGGGAACCAGTCAACTCGTCCAGGTGAGGCTCAGGTGGGACCACAGTCACCGGTCCATGTGAGGCCCAGGTATATAACAGAGTATCCAGCTCCCAGTGATGCCCAAGTAAGGACCAGAGTCCACAGGTACAAGAGAGGCCCAAATATTGTTCAGAGTCATTGTGTTCCAAGTGAGGCCAGATGGAGACCACAGGAACCAGGTCCAGGAGAGCCCCATATGAGAACCAGAGCCACCAGATCCAGGTGAGGTCCAGGTGGGACCACAGTCACAAGGTCCTGGTGAGGCGCAGGTGGCAACAGGATTCACCAAGTCCAGGTGAGGCCCAGGTGGCGACCAGTCACCAGATCCAGGTGCGGACCAGCTAAGGACCAGATTCACCAGACCCTAGTGAAGCCCAAGGGGTGACCAGAGTCACCAGGTAAGGGTGAGGCCCAGAGTGGAACCAGAGTAACCAGTTTAGTTTGAGGCCCAAAATGAGACCAGAAATCCCTGGTCAAAGTGAGGCACAGGTGTGGAATAGAGTATCCAGGGTGAGGATCATTGGGTCCATCACCCAATGATGCCTGGGTGAGGACCAGAGGCACTAGGGCCATGCAGGCCCAGATGGGGAACAGAATCACTACGTCCTGGTGAGGCATAGAATAAGACCACAGTCAGCAGTATCAGGTGTGCCCCTTGTGGGAACTAGAGCCACTTTATCCAGCTGAGTCCCAGGTACATGTGAGGCACACGTGAGGACCAGATTCATCAGGGTGAATTGAGGCATAGCTAGGGACAAGAGTCACCAGGTCTGGGTGCGGCCTAGGTGGGGCAAGATTCAGCAGTTCTGAGTTAGGTCAAAGTGGGGACGAGAGACACCAAGTCCAGGTGAAGCCAAACTGAGGACCAGATTCACCAGATCCACATGAGGTCCATGTTGGAAAGGAGTCACCAGGTCCAGGAGAGGTCCTGGGGTGGACCAGAGTCACCAGATCCAGGTGAAGTCTAGGTGGGAACCAGAGTCACTAGGTCCAGATGAGGCCCAGGTGAGGACCAGAGTTACCAGGTACACGTGAGGCCCCGGTGGGGATCAGAGGCAACATGTCCATGTGAGTCTGGCTTGGGGACCATGGTCAACAGGTCTACTTGAGGCCCAGGTGTGGAACACAGTAAGCAGGTCCCGGTGAGGCCCCGGTGGTGACAAGAGTCACCACGTCCAGGTGAGACCCAGGTGGGGACCAGGATCACCAGGTCCAGGGGAGGCCCTTGAAAGAACCAGAGTCAACAGTTCGAGGTCAGGCGCAGGTGGCAACCAGGGTCAGCAGGTCCAAGTCAGGCCAAAGTGGGGTTCACAGTCACTAGGACATGGTGACACCCAGAGGGGGACCAGAGTCACTTGGTCCAGGTGAGGCCACTTGTGGAAACCAGTCACCGGGTCCCAATTTTGCCCAGTTGAGGAAAACCCCACTCACCAGGTCCAGGTGAGGCCAACCTGCAGGCCATGCTGTGATACCATATCCCGATGATGCCCAGGTACGGACTAGAGTCACCAGGTCCAAATGAGGCCCAGATGGGGATATTCACTAGGTCCAGGTGAGGCCCAGTTGAGGACCAGAGTCACCAGATCACCTTGAGCCCTAGAGGTGTACCAGAATCACCTGGTCCAGGTGATATCCAGATGGGGACCAGAGTCACCAGGTCAGAGTGAGTCCCGAGAGGTTCCAGAGTCATCATGTCCCGGTGAGGCTCAGGTGTGGAACAGACTAACCAGGTATCAATGATGCCCAGGTCAGGACCAGAGTCACCAGATCTGGGAGATGCACAATAGGATCAGAGTCACCAGTTCCAGGTGAGGCCAAGAAAGTCCACAGCAATCAGGTCCATGTGGGAACAAAGTCACCAGGACTGGGGGAGGCCCAGATGGGGACTAGATTCACCAGTTCCTGGTGAGGCCCAGGTGGTGACCAGAGTCCCCGGGTCTGGGAGGGGACCAGGTAAGGCCCAGATTCCCCAGGTCCAAGAGACCAACGTGAGGACCTGAATCACCAGGTGTGGGTGAGGCCCAGGTGGCAACCCCACTCACCAGGTCCAGGGGAGGCCAACCTGCAGGCCAGAGTCACCAGATGCAGGTGAGGCCCTTGTGGGTACCGGACTCACCAGGTAAATGTGAGTCTACAAGAACACCACAGTCACCAGGTCCAGGTGTGAATCATTTGTGAACGAGAGTCACCAGGTCCAGGTGAGACCCAGGTGGGGACCACAGTCACCAGGTCCTGATTGAGGCCTAGGTGGGGGGACCAGAGTCATCAGGACCAGTTGAGGCCAAAGTGTGGAGCAAAATTTTCATGTCCAGGTGAGGCCCAGGTGGGGAACAGAGTAACCATGTCCCATTGATGCCAGGTGGGAAAAGTCACAAGTTCCAGACGAGGCCTATGTGAAGAGTAGATTCATCAGGTCCTGTTGAGGCCCAGTTGAGGACCAGTGTCCACAGCTCCGGAGAGTCTCAGAGGGGGACCAGAGTCACCCGTTTCTGATGATATCCAGTGGGGACCAGAGTCACCACGTCAGGATGAGGCCCAGAGGGGGACGAGAATCACTAGCTCCAGGTGAGGCCCGATGTGGAACTGAGAAACCAGGTACCATGATGCCCATATGAGGACCTGAGTCACCAGGTCCATGTGAGGTCTCTGTGGGAACCAGTCACCTCGTCCAGGTGAGGCCCAGGTGGGACCACAGTCACCAGGTCCAGGTGAGGCCAGGTATATAAGAGTATCGAGGTCCCAATGATGCCTAGGTAAGGACCAGAGTCAACAGGTCCAGGAGAGGCCGAAATACGGATCAGCGTCATTGTGTTCCAGGTGAGGTCAGATGGAGACCACAGGAACCAGGTCCAGGAGAGCCCCATATGGGAACCAGAGCCACGAGATCCAGGTGAGGTCCAGATGGGACCACAGTCACAAGGTCCAGGTGAGGCGCAGGTGGCAACAGGATTCAACAAGTCCAGGTGAGGACTAGGTGGCGACCAGTCACCACATCCAGGCGCGGACCAGCTAAGGACCAGATTCACCAGGCCGAAGTGAAGCCCAAAGGGTGACCAGAGTCACCAGGTAAGGGTGAGCCCCAGAGGGGGAACCAGAGTAACCTGTTTAGTTTGAGGCTCAGAACTGGACCAGAGGTCCCTGGTCAAAGTGAGGCCCAGGTGTGTAATAGCGTATCCAGGGTGAGGATCATTGGGTCCATCACCCAATGATGCCTGGGTGAGGACCAGAGTCACTGGGGCCATGCAGGCCCAGAAGGGGAACAGAATCACTAGGTCCTGGTGAGGCATACAATAAGACCACAGTCAGTATCAGCTGAGCCCCTTGCGGGAACCAGAGCCACTCTACAGCTGAGTCCCAGGTCCAGGTGAGGCTCCCGTGAGGACCAGATTCATTAGGTCGAATTGAGGCATAGCTGGGGACAAAAGTCACCAGGTCTGGGTGCTGCCTAAGTTGGGCTAGATTCAGCAGTTCTGAGTTAGGTCAAAGTGGGGACGAGAGACGCCAGTTCCAGGTGAGGCCAAACTGAGTACCAGAGTCACCAGATCCATGTGAGGTCCATGTTTGAAAGAAAGTCACCAGGTCCGGGAGAGGTCCAGGTGGGGACCAGAGTCACCAGTTCCAGGTGAGGCCAAGAAGGAGTCCACAGAAATCAGGTCCAGGTGGGGAACAAAGTCACCAGGACTGGGTGAGGCCTAGATGGGGACCAGATACACAAGATCCAGGTGATATCCAGGTGGTGACCAGACTTACCAGTTCCGGGTGAGGACCAGGTAAGGACAAGATTCACCAGGTCCAAGTGAGGCCCACGTGGGGACCTGTGTCACCAGGCATAGGTGAGGCCCAGGTGGCAACCCCACTGACCAGGTCCAGGTGAGGCCAACCTGCAGGCCGTGCAGAGGAACCATGTCCCGATGATGACCATGTAGGGACCAGACTTAACAGGTCCAAGTGAGGCCAACCTGCAGGCCATGCAGTGGAACCATGTCCCGATGATGCCCAGGTAGGGACCAGAGTCACCAGGTCCAAAAGAGGCCCAGATGGTGCATATTCACTAGGTCCAAGTGAGGCCCAGTTGAGGACCAGAGTCACCAGATCTGGTTGAGGCCTAGAAGGGTACCAGAATCACCTGGTCCAGGTGACATCCAGATGGGGACCACAGTCACCAGGTCAGGTTGTCCCAGAGAGGTTCCAGAGTCATCATGTCCAGGTGAGGCTCAGGTGTGGAACAGAGTCACCAGGTCCCAATGATGCTCAGGTGAGGACCAGAGTCACCAGGTCTGGGTGACGCGCAGATAGGATCAGAGTCACCAGATCTTGTTGAGGCCTAGAGGGGTAACAGATTCACCAGGTCCAGGTAAGGCACAGGTGTTGACCAGAGTCCCCGTTCTGGGAAAGGACCAGGTAAGGACCAGATTCACTAGGTCCAAGAGGCCCACGTGGACCTGAGTCACCAGGTATGGGTGAGGCCCAGGTGGCAATAACACTCACCAGGTCCAGGTGAGGCCAACCTGCAGGCCATGCAGTGGAACCATATCCCAATGATGCCCAGGTAGGGAGAATATTTACCAGGTCCAGGTGAGGCCAACCTGCATGCCATGCAGTGGAAACATATCAAGATGATGCCCAGGTAGAGACCAGACTTACCAGGTCCAGGGGAGGCCAACCTGCAGGGCATGCAGTGGAACAATATCCCGATGATGCCCAGGTATGGACCAGAGTCACCAGGTCCAAATGAGGCCCAGATGGAGCATATTCACTATGTACAGGTGAGTCCCCTTTGAAGACCAGAGTCACCAGATCTGTTTGAGTCCTAGGGGGTACCAGAATCACCTTGTCCATGTGATATCCAGATGGGGACCAGAGTCACTAGGTCAGGGTGAGGCCCAGAGCGGTTCCAGAGTCAACATTTCCAGGTGAGGCTCAGGTGTGGTACAGAGTCACCAGGTACCAATGATGCCCAGGTGAGGACAAGAGTCACCCGGTCTGGGTGACGCACAGATAGGATCAGACTCACCAGTCCGGGTGAGGCCAAGAAAGGCACAGCAATCAGGTCCAGGTGGGGAACAAAGTCACCAGGACTGGGTGAGGCCCAGATGGGGACCAGATTCACCAGGTCCAGGTGAGGCCCAGGTGGTGACAAGAGTCCCCGGGTCTAGGAGAGGACCGGGAAAGGACAAGATTCACCAGGTCCAAGAGGCCCACGTAGGGACTTGAGTCACCAGGTATGGGTGAGGCCCAGGTGGCAACCCCACTCACCAGGTCCTGGTGAGACCAACCTGCAGGCCAGAGTCACCAGATCCACGTGAGTCCCTAGTGGGGACCAGATTCACCAGGTAAAAGTGAGTCTACAAGAACGCCAGAGTCACCAGGTCCAGGCGTGGTTCATGTAAGAACGAGACCACCAGGTCCAGGTGTGACCCAGGTGGGGACCACAGTCACCAGGTTCAGTTTGAGGCCTAGGTGGGGGGATCAGTGTCATCAGGACCAGTTGAGGCCAAAGTGTGGAGCAAAGTTATCATGTCCAGGTGAGGCCCAGTGGGAACAGAGTAACCATGTCCCATTGATGCCAGGTGGGAAAAGAGTCACAAAGTCCAGACGAGACCTAAGTGAGGAGTAGATTCACCAGGTCCAGTTGTGCCCAGATGAGGACCAGTGTCCCAGCACTGGGTGAGTCCCAGAGGGGGAACAGAGTCACCCGATTCTGGTGATATCCAGATGGGGACCAGAGTCACCATGTCAGGCTGAGGCCCAGAGGGGATCCAGCATCATCATGTCCAGGTGAGTCTCAGGTGAGGTACAGAGTATCCAGGTCATAATGGTCCACAGGTGAGGACCAGAGTCACCAGATCTGGGTGAGCCCCAGTTAGGATCAGAGTCACCCGTTCCAGGTGAGGCCCAAAAGGAGTCCACAGCAATCAGGTCCAGGTGGGAACAAAGTCATCAGGACTGAGTGAGGCCCAATGGGGACCAGATTCACCAGGTACAGATGATTCCCATGTTGTGACCAGACTTACTAGTTCCGAGTGAGGACCAGGTAAGGACCA
This sequence comes from Canis lupus familiaris, assembly GCF_011100685.1. NCBI lineage: Eukaryota > Metazoa > Chordata > Mammalia > Carnivora > Canidae > Canis > Canis lupus. Next base: position 39,431 of record NW_023330855.1, on the reverse strand, counting down.
GATTCACCAGGTCAAAGGGAGGCCCACGTGGGGCCCTGTGTCACAAGGTATGGAGGAGCCCAGGTGGCAACCCCACTCACCAGGTCCAGGTGAGGCCAACCTGCAGGCCATGCAGAAGAACCATGTCCCGGTGATGCTCAGGTAGGGACCAGATTTGCCAGGTCCAGTTGAGGCCAATCTGCAGGCGATGCAGTGGAACCATATCCCGATGATGCCCAGGTAGGGACCAGAGTCACCAGGTCCATATAAGGCCCAGATGGAGCATATTCACTAGGTCCAGGTGAGGTCCAGTTGAGGACCAGTTTCACCATATCTACTTGAGTCTTAGAAGGGTACCAGAATCACCTGGTCCAGGTGATATCCAGATGGGGACGAGAGTCACCAGGTCAGGGGGAGGCTCAGAGTGGTTCCAGAGTCATCGGGTCCAGGTGAGGCTCAGGTGAGGAAGAGAGTCACCAGGTACCAATGATGCCCAGGTGAGGACCAGAGTCACCAGATCTGGGTGAGGCGCAGATAGGATCAGAGTCACCAGTTGCAGGTGAGGCCAAGAAAGAGTTCACAGCAATCAGGTCCAGGTGGGGAACAAAGTCACCAGACGAGGGTGAGACCCAGATGGGACCAGATTCACCAGGTCCAGGTGAGGCCCAGGTGGGGATAGAGTCCCCGGGTCTCGGAAAGGACCAGGTAACGACCAGATTCACCAGGTCCAAGAGGCTCACGTGGGGACCTGAGTCACCAGCTATGTGTGAGGCCTAGGTGGCAACCCCACTCACCAGGTCTAGGTGAGGCAAACCGGCGGGCCAGAGTCACCAGATCCAGGTGAGGCCCTAGTGGGGACTGGAGTCACCAGGTACATGTGAGTATACAAGAACACCACAGTCACCAGGTCCAGGTGTGGTTCATCTGGTGAAGTGAAGCCCAAAGCGTGACCAGAGTTACCAGGTAAGGGTGAGGCCCAAAGGGGAACCAGTAACTAGTTTAGTTTGAGTCCCAGAATGGGACGAGAGGTCCATGGTCAATGTGAGGCACAGGTGTGGAATAGAGTATCCAGGTCCTAATGATTCCTGGGTGAGGACCAGAGTCACTAGGGCCAACAGGCCCAGATGGGAACAGAATCGCTAGGACCAGGTGAGGCATAGAATAAGACCACAGTCAGCTATATCAGGTGAGCCCCTTGTGGGAACCAGAGCCACTCTATCCAGCTGAGTCCCAGGTCCATGTGAGGCCCACGTGAGGAGCAGATTCATCAGGTCGAATTGAGGCATAGCTGGGGACAAGAGTCACCAAGTCTGGGTGCGGCCGAGGTGGGGCAAGATTCAGCAGTTCTGAGTTAGGTCAAAGTGGGGACGAGAGATGTCAGATCCAGATGAGGCCAAACTGAGGACCAGAGTCACCAGATGCAGGTCAGGTCCAGGTGTGGACCAGAGTCAGAAGATCCAGGTGAAGTCCAGGTGGGGACCAGAGTCACCAGATCCAGGTGAAGCCAAGGGAGGGACCAGAGTCGCTAGGTCCAGATGAGACCCAGATGAGGACCAGAGTTACCAGGTACACGTGAAGCCCCGGTGGGGATCAGAGGCAACATGTCCATGTGAGGCTGGCTTGGGGACCATGGTCAACAGGTCTACTTGAGGCCCAGGTGTGGAACAGTAAGCAGGTCCAGGTGAGTTCCCGGTGGTGACAAGAGTCCCCAGGTCCAGGTCAGGCCCATGTGGGCACCAGGATCACCACGTCCAGGGGAGGCCCTTAAGAACCAGAGTCAACAGTTCGAGGTCAGGCGCAGGTGGCAACCATGGTCAGGAGGTCCAAGTCAGGCCAAAGTGGGGTTCACAGTCACTAGGGCACGGTGACACCCAGAGGGAGACCAGAGTCACCTGTTCCAGGTGAGGACCAGTTGTGGATCACAGTCACCGGGTCCCAATTTTGCCCAGTTGAGGACCATGGTCAACAGGGCCAGGTGAGCCTCAGATGGGAACGAGAGCCCAAAATCCAGGTGAAGCCCAGGTGGGGACAACAGTCACCAGATCCAGGGTAGTCTCAGGCGCAGACCAGAATCACCAGGTCCAGGTGAGGTGCAGGTGGCAACCACACACACAGGTACCGGTGAGGCCCTGGTGGGGACCAGAGTCACGAGGTACATGAGAAGCTAGAAACACTGCAGCCACCAGATCCACATGATGTCCATGTGGGAACGAGAATCACCAGTTACAGGTGAGGATCAGGCAGGGATCTGAATCACATGTCCACGTGAGATCCAAGAGGGAACCAGTGCCACCATGTCCAGGTGTGGCCCAGGTGAAGACCAGAGTTAATAGGTACGGCTGGGTCACTGTTACTGAAGAGTGTAACCATATCCTGATGCTACCCAGGTGGGTACAGAGACACCAGGTCCTGGTGAGGCCCAGGTGGGACCAGAGACATGAGGACCAGAGACATGAGGACCAGAGACATGAGGTCCCGATGGAAACACAGACACCAGGTCAGGTGAGGCCATGCTTAGGATCAGAGTCACCAGTTACAGGTGAGGCCCAGGTGGAGCCAGAGACACCAGTCCAGATGAGGCGAAGGTGGGGAGCATATTCACTACGTCCCGTTGAGGCCCAGTAGAGGACCAGAGTCACCAGGTCTAGTTGAGGCCTAGAGGGGTACCAGGTTCACCTGGACTAGGTCCTTCCAGATGGGGACCAGAGTCACCATGTCAGGGAGAGGCCAGAGGGGATCCAGAGTCATCATGTCCAGGTGAGTCTCAGGTGTGGAACAGAGTATCCAGGTCATAATGGTCCACAGGTGAGGACCAGAGTCAACAGATCTGGGTGAGGCCCAGTTAGGATCAGAGTCAACAGTTCCAGGTGAGGCTAAGAAGGAGTCCACAGCAATCAGGTCCAGGTGGGGAAAAAAGTCACGAGGACTGGTGAGGCCCAGATGGGGACACAGATTCCAGGTCCAGGTATTCCCAGGTGGTGACCAGAATTACCAGATCACCAGGTCCAGTCAGGCCCACGTAGGGCCTGTGTCACCAGGTATGCGTGAGGCCCAAGTGGCAACCCACTCACCAGGTCCAGGTGAGGCCAACCTGCAGGCCATGCAGTAACCTGTCCCGATGATGCCCAGGTAGGGACCAGAGTTACCAGGTCCAGGTGAGGAAACCTGCAGGTCATGCAGTGGAACAGTCCCGATGATGCCCAGGAAGGGACAGAGTAACCAGGTCCAAATGAGCCCCAGATGTTATGTATTCACTATGTCCAGGTGAGGCCCAGTTGAGGACCAGAGTCACCAGATCTGGATGAGGCCTAGAGGGGTACCAGAATCACCTGGTCCAGGTGACATACAGATGGGGACCAGAATCACCAGGTCAGGGTGAGGCCCAGAGAGGCTCAGAGTCATCATGTTCAGGTGAGGCTCAGGTGGAAACAGTGTCCAGGTCATAATGGTCCATATGTGAGGACCAGAGTGACCAGATCTGGTGACACGCAGATAGGATCAGAGTCACCAGTTCAGGTGAGGCCAAGAAAGAGTCCACAGCAATCAGGTCCAGGTGGGGAACACAGTCACCAGGACTGGGTGAGGCCCAGATGGGGACCAGATTCAACACGTCCAGGTGAGGCCCAGGTGGTGTCCAGAGTCCCCGGGTCTGGGAGTGGACCAGGTAAGGACCAGATTCACCAGGTCCAAGAGGCCCACGTGGGGAACTGAATCACCAGGTATGGGGTGGCAACCCCACTCACCAGGTCCAGGTGAGGCCAACCTTCAGGCCAGAGTCACCAGATCCACGTGAGGCCCTAGTGGGGACCGGAGTCACCGGGTAAATGTCCGTCTACAAGAACACCACAGTCCAGGTCCAGGTGTGGTTCATGTGGGAACGAGAGTCACCAGGTCCAGGTGAGAACCAGGTGGGGACCAGAGTCACCAGGTCCAGATAGAGGCGTAGGTGGGGGGACCAGAGTCATCAGGACCAGTTGAGGTCAAAGTGTGGAGCAAAGTTATCATGTCCAGGTGAGGCCCAGGTGGGGAACAGTAACCATGTCCCATTGATGCCAGGTGGGAAAAGAGTCACAAGGTCCCGGTGAGGCGCAGGTGGCAACAAGATTCACCAAGTCCAGGTGAGGCCCAGGTGGCGACCAGTCACCAGATCCATGTGCGGACCAGCTAAGGACCAGATTCACTAGCCCAAGTGAAGCCCAAGGGGTGACCAGATATACCAGGTAAGGGTGAGGCCCAGAAGGGGAACCAGAGTAACCAGTTTAGTTTGAGGCCCAGAATGGGACCAGAGGTCCCTGGTCAAAGATAGGCCCAGGTGTGGCATAGAGTATCCAGGTCCCAATGACGCCCAGGTGAGGACCAGAGTCACCAGGTCTGGGTAATGCGCAGATAGGATCAGAGTCACCAGTTCCAGGTGAGGCCAAGAAAGAGTCCACAGCAATCAGATCCAGGTGGGGAACAAAGTCACCAGGACTCGGTGAGGCCCAGATGGGGACCAGATTGACCAGGTCCAGGTGAGGCCCAGGTGGTGACCAGAGACCACGGGTCTGGGAGATGACCAGGTAAGGACCAGATTCACCAGGTCCAAGAGGCCCACGAGGGGACCTGTGTCCCCAGGTACGGGCGAGGCACAGGTGGCAACCACACTCACCAGGTCCAGGAGAGGCCATCCTTCGAGCCATGCAGATTAACCCTGTCCCGATGATGCCCATGTAGGAACCAGAGTTACCACGTCCAGGTGAGGCCAACCTGCAGGCCATGCAGTGGAACCATGCCCTGATGATGTCCAGGTAGGGACCAGGGTTACCAGGTCCAGGTGAGGCCAACCTGCAGGCGATGCAGTGGAACCGTGTCCCGATGACGCCCAGGTAGGGACCAGAATCACCAGGTCCAATGAGGCCCAGATGGAGCATATTCACTAGGTCCAGGTGTGGTCCAGTGGAGGACCGAGTCACAAGACCCTGTTGAGGCCTAGAGGGTACAAGAATCACCTGGCCAGGTGGACATCCAGATGGGGACCAGAGTCACACGGTAGGATGAGGCCAGAGAGGTTCCAGAGTCATCATGTCCAGGTGAGGCTCAGGTGTGGAACAGAGTCACCAAGGTACCAAGATGCCCAGGTGAGGACCAGAGTCACCAGTTCTGGGTGACGGGGCAGATAGGATCAGAGTCACCTGTTCCAGGTGAGGCAAAAAAGAGTCCACAGCAATCAGGCCCAGGTGGGAACAAAGTCCCAGGACAGGGTGAGGCCCAGATTGGGACCAGATTCACCAGGCCCGGTTATTCCCAGGGGTGACCAAGGACATACCAGTTCCGGCGTGACGACCAGGTAAGGACCAGATTCACCTGGTCCCAAATGAGGCCACGTGGGGACCTGAGTCACCAGGAATTGGGTTGACTGGGCCAGTGGCAAGGCACCCCCGGGTCAAGTGAGGACAACCTGCAGGCCATGGCAGAGGAACCATGTCCCGATGATACCCAGGAAGGAAAGGACGAGAGTTACAAACATCCAGGTGAGGCCAACCTGAGGGCAATGCTGTGGAACCATGTCCCGATGATGCCCAGTTAGGGAATAGAGTCACCAGGTCAGGGAGAGGCCCAGAAGAGGTTCCAGAGTCATTCATGTCCAGGTGAGGCTCAGGTGAGGAACAGAGTCACCAGGTACCAATGATGCCCAGGTGAGGGCCAAGAGTCACCAGATCTGGGTGACGCGCAGATAGGTTCAGAGTCACCAGTTCCAGGTGAGGCAAGAAAGAGTCCACAGCAATCGGGTCCAGGTGGGGAACAAGTCACCAGTACGGGGTGAGGCCTAGATGGGGACCAGATTCACCACAATCAGGGTGAGGCCAGAGTGGGACGAGAATCACTAGGTCCATGTGAGGGCCCCGATGTGGAAGTGAGAAACCAGGTCCCATCATGCCCATATGAGGATCTGAGTCACCAGGTCCAGGTGAGCTCCCTGTGGGAACCAGTCACCTCGTCCAGGTGAGGCTCAGGTGGGACCACAGTCACCGGTCCAGGTGTGACCCAGGTATATAACAGAGTATCCAGCTCCCAGTGATGCCCAAGTAAGGACCAGAGTCAACAGGTACAAGAGAGGCCCAAATATTGTTTAGAGTCATTGTGTTCCAAGTGAGGCCAGATGGAGACCACAGGAACCAGGTCCAGGAGAGCCCCATATGGGAACCAGAGCCACCAGATCCAGGTGAGGTCCAGGTGGGCCCACAGTCACAAGGTCCAGGTGAGGCACAGGTGGCAACAGGATTCACCAAGTCCAGGTGAGGCCCAGGTGGCGACCAGTCACCAGATCCAGGTGCGGACCAGCTAAGGACCAGATTCACCAGACCCTAGTGAAGCCCAAGGGGTGACCAGAGTCACCAATTAAGGGTGAGGCCCACAGTAGAACCAGAGTAACCAGTTTAGTTTGAGGCCCAGAATGGGACCAGAAGTCCCTGGTCAAAGTGAGGCACAGGTGTGGAATAGAGTATCCAGGGTGAGGATCATTGGGTCCATCACTCAATGATGCCTGGGTGAAGACCAGAGGCACTAGGGCCATGCAGGCCCAGATGGGGAACAGAATCACTACGTCCTGGTGAGGCATAGAATAAGACCACAGTCAGCAGTATCAGGTGTGCCCCTTGTGGGAACCAGAGCCACTCTATCCAGCTGAGTCCCAGGTACATGTGAGGCACACGAGAGGACCAGATTCATCAGGTCGAATTGAGGCATAGCTAGGGACAAGAGTCACCAGGTCTGGGTGCGGCCTAGTTGGGGCAAGATTCAGCAGTTCTGAGTTAGGTCAAAGTGGGGATGAGAGACACCAAGTCCAGGTGAGGCCAAACTGAGGACCAGAGTCACCAGATCCACATGAGGTCCATGTTGGAAAGGAGTCACCAGGTCCAGGAGAGGTCCTGGTGGGGACCAGAGTCACTAGGTCCAGATGAGGCCCAGGTGAGGACCAGAGTTACCAGGTACACGTGAGGCCCCGGTGGGGATCAGAGGCAACATGTCCATGTGAGGCTGGCTTGGGGACCATGGTCAACAGGTCTACTTGAGGCCCAGGTGTGGAACACAGTAAGCAGGTTCCGGTGAGGGCACGGTGGTGACAAGAGTCACCAAGTCCAGGTGAGTCCCAGGTGGGGACCAGGATCAACAGGTCTAGGGGAGGCCCTTGAAAGAACCAGAGTCAACAGTTCGAGGTCAAGGCGCAGGTGGCAACCAGGGTCAGCAGGTCCAAGTCAGGCCAAAGTGGGGTTCACAGTCACTAGGACATGGTGACACCCAGAGGGGGACCAGAGTCACTTGGTCCAGGTGAGGCCACTTGTGGAACACAGTCACCGGGTCCCAATTTTGCCCAGTTGAGGGAAAACCCCACTCACCAGGTCCAGGTGAGGCCAACCTGCAGGCCATGCCGTGATACCATATCCCGATGATGCCCAGGTACGGACTAGAGTCACCAGGTCCAAATGAGGCCCAGATGGGGTATATTCACTAGGTCCAGGTGAGGCCCAGTTGAGGACCAGAGTCACCAGATCACCTTGAGCCCTAGAGGTGTACCAGAATCACCTGGTCCAGGTGATATCCAGATGGGGACCAGAATCACCAGGTCAGAGTGAGTCCCAGAGAGGTTCCAGAGTCATCATGTCCCGGTGAGGCTCAGGTGTGGAACAGACTAACCAGGTATCAATGATGCCCAGGTGAGGACCAGAGTCACCAGATCTGGGTGAGGCCCAGTTAGGATCAGAGTCACCAGTTCCAGGTGAGGCCAAGAAGGAGTCCACAGCAATCAGGTCCAGGTGGGGAACAAAGTCACCAGGACTGAGTGAGGACCAGGTAAGGACCAGATTCACCAGGCCCAGGTGATTCCCAGGTGGGGACCTGTGTTACCAGGTAAGGGTGAGGCCCAGGTGACAACCCCACTCACCAGGTCCAGGTGAGGCCAACCTGCAGGCCATGCAGAGGAACCATGTCCCGATAATGCCCAGGTAGGGAACAGAGTTACCAGGTCCAGGTGAGGCCAATATGCAGGCCATGCAGTGGAACCATGTCCCGATGATGCCCAGGTAGGGACCAGAGTCACCAGGTCCAAATGAGACCCAGATGGAGAATATTCACTAGGTCCAGTGAGGCCCAGTTGAGGACCACTGTCACCAGATCTGGTTGAGGCTTAGAGGGGTACCAGAATCACCTGGTCCAGGTGACATCCAGATGGGGACCAGAGGCATCAGTTCAGGGAGAGCCCCAGAGTGTTTCCAGAGTCATCATGTCCAGGTTAGGCTCAGGCGTGGAACAGAGTCACCAGGTACCAATGATGCACAGGTGAGGCCCAGAGTCACCAGATCTGGGTGACGCGCAGATAGGATCAGAGTCACCAGTTCCAGGTGAGGCCAAGAAAGAGTCCACAGCAATGAGGTCCACGTGGGGAACAAAGTCACCAGGACTGGGTGAGGCCCAGATGGGGACCAGATTCACCAGGTCCAGGTGAGGCCCAGGTCGTGACCAGAGTCCCCGGGTCTGGGAGAGGACCAGGTAAGGACCAGATTCACCAGGTCCAAGAGACCAATGTGAGGACATGAATCACCAGGTGTGGGTGAGGCCCAGGTGGCAACCCCACTCACCAGGTCCAAGTGAGGCCAACCTGCAGGCCAGAGTCACCAGATGCAGGTGAGGCCCTTGTGGGTACCGGACTCCCCAGGTAAATGTGAGTCTACAAGAACACCACAGTCACCAGGTCCAGGTGTGATTCATTTGGGAACGAGAGGTCACCAGGTCCAGGTTGAGTCCCAGGTGGGGACCACAGTCACCAGGTCCTGATGAGGCTTAGGTGGAGGGACCAGAGTCTCAGGGACCAGATGAGGCCAAAGTGCGGAGCAAAGTTATCATGTCCAGGTGAGGCCCAGGTGGGGAACAGAGTAACCATGTCCCATTGATGCCAGGTGGGAAAAGAGTAACAAGGTCCAGACGAGGCCCTAAGTGAGGAGTAGATTCACCAGGTCCTGATGAGGCCCAGTTGAGGACCAGTGTCCACAGCTCTGGGTGAGTCCCAGAGGGGGACCACAGTCACCAGGTTCTGGTGATATCCAGGTTGGGACCAGAGTCACCACGTCAGGGTCAGGCCCAGAGGGGGAACAGAATCACTAGGTCCACTTGAGGCCCCGATGTGGAACTGAGAAACCAGGTCCCATGATGCCCATATGAGGAACTGAGTCACGAGGTCCAGGTGATGTCCCTGTGGGAACCAGTCACCTCGTCCCGGTGAGGTCCAGGTGGGACCACAGTCAACACGTCCAGGTGAGGACCAGGTATATAAGAGTGTACCCAGGTCCCAATGATGCCCATGTAAGTACCAGAGTCAACAGGTCCAGGAGAGGCCCAAATATGAGAGTCATTGTGTTCCAGGTGAGGCCTGATGGAGACCACAGGAACCAGGTCCAGGAAAGCCCCATATGGGAACCAGAGCCACCAGATCCAGGTGAAGTCCAGGTTGGACCACTGTCACAAGGTCCAGGTGAGGCGCAGGTGACAACAGGATTCACCAAGTCCAGGTGAGGCCCAGGTGGCGACCACTCACCATAAAGAAGTGAGGACAAGCTAAGGACCAGATTCACCAGGCCCAAATGATACCCAAGGGGTGTCCAGAGTCACCAGGTAAGGGTGAGGCCAAGAGGGTGACCAGAGTAACCAGTTTAATTTGAGGCCCAGAGTGCGACAGAGGTCCCTGGTGAGAGTGAGGCCCAGGTGTCGAATAGAGTATCCAGGTCCCAATGATGCCTGGGTGAGGACCAGAGTCACTAGGGCCATGCAGGCCCATATGGGGAACAGAATCACTAGGTCCTGGTGAGGCATAGAATAAGACCACAGTCACCAGTATCAGGTGAGCCCCTTGTGGGTAACAGAGCCACTCTATCCAGCTGAGTCCCAGGTCCATGAGAGGCCCACGTGAGGACCAGATTTATCAGGTCGAATTGAGGCATAGCTGGGGACAAGAGTCACCAGATCTGGTTGCGGCCTAGGTGGGGCAAGATTCAGCAGTTCTGAGTTAGGTCAAAGTGGGGACGAGAGACACCAGATCCAGGTGAGGCCAAACTGAGGACCAGAGTCACCAGATCCAGGTGAGGTCCATGTTGGAAAGAGAGTCACCAGGTCCAGGAGAGGTCCAGGTGGGGACAGAGTCACCAGATCCAGGTGAAGGCCAAGGCGGGACCAGAGTCACCAGTCCAGGTGAAGCCCAGGTGGGGGACCAGAGTCACTAGGTCCAGATGACGCCCAGGTGAGGACAAGAGTTCCCAGTACACGTGAGGCCGCGGGTGGGGATCAGAGGCAACAGGTCCATGTGAGGCCGGCTTGGGGACCATGTCAACAGGTCTACTTGAGGCCCAAGTGTGGAACACAGTAACCAGGTCCAGGTGAGTCCCAGGTTGTGACAAGAGTCACCACGTCCAGGTGAGGCCCAGGTGGGGTACCAGGATCACCAGGTACAGGGGAGGCCCTTGAAAGAACCAGAGTCAACAGTTCGAGGTCAGGCGCAGGTGGCATCCAGGGTCAGCAGGTCCCAAGCAGGCCAAAGTGGGGTTCACAGTCACTAGGGCATGGTGAGACCCAGAGGGTACCAGAGTCACCTGGTCTAGGTGAAGTCCAGTTGTGGAACACAGTCACCGGTTCCCAATTTGCCCAGTTTAGGACCATGGTCAACAGGGCCAGGTGATGCCCAGATGGGGACTGGAGTCCCCATATCCAGGTGAAGCCCAGGTGGGGACCACAGTCAGCAGATCCAGGGTAGTCTCAGGAGCAGACCATAATCACCAGTTCCAAGTGAGGTGCAGGTGGCAACCACATTCCCCAGGACCCAGTGAGGCCCTGGCAAGGGACCAGAGTCACAAGGTACATGAGAAGCTAGAAACACTGCAGCCACCAGGTCCACAAGATGTCCATGTGGGCCGGAGAATCAGCAGTTACACGTGAGGAACAGGTGGGGATCCGACTCACCATGTCAAGTTGAGACCCAGGTGGGATCCAGTGTCACCACGTCCAGGTGTGGCCCAGATGAAGACCAGAGTTAATAGTTCCGGTTGGGTCACTGTTAGTGAACAGTGTAACCATAACCTGATGCTACCCAGGTGGGTACCAGATACACCAGGTCCTGGTTGAGGCCCAGTGGGACCAGAGACATGAGGTCCAGGTAAGATCTCGATGGGAACCACAGTCACCAGGTCAGGTGAGGCCATGCTTAGGATCAGAGTTACCAGTTACAGGTGAGGCCCAGGTGGAGCCAGAGTGACCTGGTACAGAAGAGGCCAAAGTCAGGACCAGAGTTACTAGGATCAGGTCAGTCCCATTGGGGAATAGAGTAACCATGTCCCGATGATGCCCAGGTAGAACCCGAGTCACCACGTTCAGATGAGGCGCAGGTGTGGAGCATGTTCACTAGGTCCAGGTGAGGCCCAAGTTGAGGACCAGAGTCACCAGGTCTGGTTGAGGCCGACAGGGGTCCCAGATTCCACCTGTTCTAGGTGACATCCAGATGGGGACCAGAGTCACCATGTCAGAGTGAGGCCCAGAGAGGATGCAGAGTCATCATGTCCAGGTGAGGCTCAGGTGTGTAACAGAGTATCCAGGTCTTAGTGGTCCACAGGTGAGGACAAGAGTCACCAGATCTGGGTGAGGCCCAGTTAGGATCAGAGTCACCAGTTCCAGGTGAGGCCCAAAAGGAGTCCACAGCAATCAGGTCCAGGTGGGGAACAAAGTCACCAGGACTGGGTCAGGCCCAGATGGCGAGCAGATTATCCAGGTCCAGGGGATTCCCAGGTGGTGACCAGAATTACCATATTCACCAGGTCCAGGAGGCCCACTTGGGGACCTGAGTCACCAGGTATGGTTGACGCCCAGGTGGCAACCCCACTCACCAGGTCCAGGTGAGGCCAACCTGCAGGCCAGAGTCACCTGATCCAGGTGAGGCCCTAGTGGGGACCGGAGTCACCAGGTAAATGTGAGTCTACAAGACACCACAGTCACCAGGTCCAGATTGAGGCCTAGGTCAGGGGACCAGAGTCATCAGGACCATGTGAGGCCAAAGTGTGGAGCAAAATTATCATGTCCAGGTGAGGCCCAGGTAGGGAACAGAGTAACCATGTCCCTTTGATGCCAGGTGGGAAAAGAGTCACAAGTTCCAGACGAAGCCTATGTGAAGAGTAGATTCATCAGGTCCTGTTGAGGCCCAGTTGAGGACCAGTGTCCACAGCTCCGGAGAGTCTCAGAGGGGGACCAGAGTCACCCGGTTCTGGTGATATCCAGGTGGGGACCAGAGTCACCACGTCAGGATGAGGCCCAGAGGGTGACGAGTATCACTAGCTCCAGGTGAGGCCCGATGTGGAACTGAGAAACCAGGTACCATGATGCCCATATGAGGACCTGAGTCACCAGGTCCATGTGAGGTCTCTGTGGGAACCAGTCACCTCGTCCAGGTGAGGCCCAGGTGGGACCACAGTCACCAGGTCCAGGTGAGGCCCAGGTATATAAGAGAGTATCGAGGTCCCAATGATGCCCAGGTAAGGACCAGAGTCAACAGGTCCAGGAGAGGCCCAAATACGGATCAGCGTCATTGTGTTCCAGGTGAGGTCAGATGGAGACCACAGGAACCAGGTCCAGGAGAGCCCCATATGGGAACCAGAGCCACCAGATCCAGGTGAGGTCCAGGTGGGACCAGAGTCACAAGGTCCAGGTGAGGCGCAGGTGGCAACAGGATTCAACAAGTCCAGGTGATGCCTAGGTGGCGACCAGTCACCACATCCAGGCGCGGACCAGCTAAGGACCAGATTCACCAGGCCGAAGTGAAGCCCAAAGGGTGACCAGATTCACCAGGTTAGGGTGAGCCCCAGAGGGGGAACCAGAGTAACCTGTTTAGTTTGAGGCTCAGAATTGAACCAGAGTTCCCTGGTCAAAGTGAGGCCCAGGTGTGTAATAGCGTATCCAGGGTGAGGATCATTGGGTCCATCACCCAATGATGCCTGGGTGAGGACCAGAGTCACTGGGGCCAATGCAGGCCCAGATGGGGAACAGAATCACTAGGTCCTGGTGAGGCATACAATAAGACCACAGTAAGCAGTATCAGCTGAGCCCCTTGCGGGAACCAGAGCCACTGTATCCAGCTGAGTCCCAGGTCCAGGTGAGGCTCCCGTGAGGACCAGATTCATTAGGTCGAATTGAGGCATAGCTGGGGACAAAAGTCACCAGGTCTGGGTGCTTCCTAAGTTGGGCTAGATTCAGCAGTTCTGAGTTAGGTCAAAGTGGAGACGAGAGACGCCAGTTCCAGGTGAGGCCAAACTGAGTACCAGAGTCACCAGATCCATGTGAGGTCCATGTTTGAAAGAAAGTCACCAGGTCCGGGAGAGGTCCAGGTGGGGACCAGAGTCACCAGTTCCAGGTGAGGCCAAGAAGGAGTCCACAGAAATCAGGTCCAGGTGGGGAACAAATTCACCAGGACTGGGTGAGACCTAGATGGGGACCAGATACACAAGATCCAGGTGATATCCAGGTGGTGACCAGACTACCAGTTCCGGGTGAGGACCAGGTAAGGACAAGATTCACCAGGTCCAAGTGAGGCCCACGTGGGGACCTGTGTCACCAGGCATAGGTGAGGCCCAGGTGGCAACCCCACTGACCAGGTCCAGGTGAGGCCAACCTGCAGGCCGTGCAGAGGAACCATGTCCCGATGATGACCATGTAGGGACCAGACTTACCAGGTCCAAGTGAGGCCAACCTGCAGGCCATGCAGTGGAACCATGTCCCGATGATGCCCAGGTAGGGACCAGAGTCACCAGGTCCAAAAGAGGCCCAGATGGTGCATATTCACTAGGTCCAAGTGAGGCCCAGTTGAGGACCAGTGTCACCAGATCTGGTTGAGGCCTAGAAGGGTACCAGAATCACCTGGTCCAGGTGACATCCAGATGGGGACCACAGTCACCAGGTCAGGGTTGTCCCAGAGAGGTTCCAGAGTCATCATGTCCAGGTGAGGCTCAGGTGTGGAAGAGAGTCACCAGGTCCCAATGATGCTCAGGTGAGGACCAGAGTCACCAGGTCTGGGTGACGCGCAGATAGGATCAGAGTCACCAGATCTTGTTGAGGCCTAGAGGGGTAACAGATTCACCAGGTCCAGGTGAGGCACAGGTGGTGACCAGAGTCCCCGTTCTGGGAAAGGACCAGGTAAGGACCAGATTCACTAGGTCCAAGAGGCCCACGTGGACCTCAGTCACCAGGTATGGGTGAGGCCCATGGTGGCAATAACACTCACCAGGTCCTGGTGAGGCCAACCTGCAGGCCATGCAGAGGAACCATGTCCCGGTGATGCTCAGGTAGGGACCAGATTTACCAGGTCCAGTTGAGGCCAATCTGCAGGCGATGCAGTGGAACCTTATCCCGATGATGCCAGGTAGGGACCAGAGTCACCAGGTCCATATAAGGCCCAGATGGAGCATATTCACTAGGTCCAGGTGAGGCCCAGTTGAGGACCAGTTTCACCATATCTACTTGAGTCTTAGAAGGGTACCAGAATCACCTGGTCCAGGTGATATCCAGATGGGGACGAGAGTCACCAGGTCAGGGGGAGGCCCAGAGTGGTTCCAGAGTCATCGGGTCCAGGTGAGGCTCAGGTGTGGAAGAGAGTCACCAGGTACCAAAGATGCCCAGGTGAGGACCAGAGTCACCAGATCTGGGTGAGGCGCAGATAGGATCAGAGTCACCAGTTGCAGGTGAGGCCAAGAAAGAGTTCACAGCAATCAGGTCCAGGTGGGGAACAAAGTCACCAGACCAGGGTGAGACCCAGATGGGGACCAGATTCACCATGTCCAGGTGAGGCCCAGGTGGGGATAGAGTCCCCGGGTCTCGGAAAGGACCAGGTAACGACCAGATTCACCAGGTCCAAGAGGCTCACGTGGGGACCTGAGTCACCAGCTATGTGTGAGGCCTAGGTGGCAAACCCTCTCACCAGGTCTAGGTGAGGCCAACTGGCGGGCCAGAGTCACCAGATCCATGTGAGGCCCTAGTGGGGACTGGAGTCACCAGGTACATGTGAGTATACAAGAACACCACAGTCACCAGGTCCAGGTGTGGTTCATCTGGTGAAGTGAAGCCCAAAGGGTGACCAGAGTTACCAGGTAAGGGTGAGGCCCAAAGGGGAACCAGTAACTAGTTTAGTTTGAGTCCCAGAATGGGACGAGAGGTCCATAGTCAATGTGAGGCACAGGTGTGGAATAGAGTATCCAGGTCCTAATGTATCCTGGGTGAGGACCAGAGTCACTAGGGCCATGCAGGCCCAGATGGGAACAGAATCGCTAGGACCAGGTGAGGCATAGAATAAGACCACAGTCAGCTATATCAGGTGAGCCCCTTGTGGGAACCAAGCCACTCTATCAAGCTGAGTCCCAGGTCCATGTGAGGCCCACGTGAGGAGCAGATTCATCAGGTCGAATTGAGGCATAGCTGGGGACAAGAGTCACCAAGTCTGGGTGCGGCCGAGGTGGGGCAAGATTCAGCAGTTCTGAGTTAGGTCAAAGTGGGGACGAGAGATGCCAGATCCAGATGAGGCCAAACTGAGGACCAGAGTCACCAGATGCAGGTCAGGTCCAGGTGTGGACCAGAGTCAGAAGATCCAGGTGAAGTCCAGGTGGGGACCAGAGTCACAAGATCCAGGTGAAGCCCAGGTAGGGACCAGAGTCGCTAGGTCCAGATGAGACCCAGATGAGGACCAGAGTTACCAGGTACTCGTGAAGCCCCGGTCGGGATCAGAGGCAACATGTCCATGTGAGGCTGGCTTGGGGACCATGGTCAACAGGTCTACTTGAGGCCCAGGTGTGGAACACCGTAAGCAGGTACAGGTGAGTTCCCGGTGGTGACAAGAGTCTCCAGGTCCAGGTCAGGCCCATGTGGGCACCAGGATCACCACGTCCAGGGGAGGCCATTGAAAGAACCAGAGTCAACAGTTCGAGGTCAGGCGCAGGTGGCAACCATGGTCAGGAGGTCCAAGTCAGGCCAAAGTGGGGTTCACAGTCACTAGGGCACGGTGACACCCAGAGGGGGACCAGAGTCACCTGGTCCAGGTGAGGTCCAGTTGTGGATCACAGTCACCGGGTCCCAATTTTGCCCAGTTGAGGACCATGGTCAACAGGGCCAGGTGAGGCTCAGATGGGAACGAGAGCCCAAAATCAAGGTGAAGCCAAGGTGGGGACCACAGTCACCAGATCCAGGGTAGTCTCAGGGGCAGACCAGAATCACCAGGTCCAGGTGAGGTGCAGGTGGCAACCACACACAACAGGTACCGGTGAGGCCCTGGTGGGGACCAGAGTCACGAGGTACATGAGAAGCTAGAAACACTGCAGCCACCAGATCCACATCATGTCCATGTGGGAACTAGAATCACCAGTTACAGGTGAGGATAAGGCAGGGATCTGAATCACATGTCCACGTGAGACCCAAGAGGGAACCAGTGCCACCATGTCCAGGTGTGGCCCAGGTGAAGACCAGAGTTAATAGGTCCGGCTGGGTCACTGTTAGTGAAGAGTGTAACCATATCCTGATGCTACCCAGGTGGGTACCAGAGACACCAGGTCCTGGTGAGGCCCAGGTGGGACCAGAGACATGAGGTCCAGGTGAGGTCCCGATGGGAACCACAGACACCAGGTCAGGTGAGGCCATGCTTAGGATCAGAGTCACCAGTTACAGGTGAGGCCCAGGTGGAGCCAGAGTCACCAAGTAGAGAAGATGCCAAAGTCACGACCAGAGTTACCAGGATCAGGAGAGTCCCAGTGGGGAATAGAGTAACCATGTCCCGATGATGCCCAGGTAGAACCCGAGTCACCAAGTACAGATGAGGCACAGGTGGGGAGTATATTCACTAGGTCCCGGTGAGGCCCAGTTGAGGACCAGATTCCCCCAGTCTAGTTGAGGCCTAGAGGGGTACCAGATTCACCTGGTCTAGGTGACATCCAGATGGGGACCAGAGTCACCAGGTCAGGGTGAGGCCCAGAGGGGATGCAGAGTCATCATGTCCAGGTGAGGCTCAGGTGTGGAACAAAGTATCCAGGTCGTATTGGTCCACAGGTGAGGACAAGAATCAACAGATCTGGGTGAGGTCCAGTTAGGATCAGAGTCAGCAGTTCCAGGTGAGGAGAAGAAGGAGTCCACAGCAATCAGGTCTAGGTTGGGAACAAAGTCACCAAGACTAGGTGAGGCCCAGATGGGGACCAGATTCACCAGGTCCAGGTGATTCCCAGGTGGTGACCAGAGTTACCAGTTCCAAGTGAAACCAGGTAAGGACCAGATTCACCAGGTCCAAGTTAGGGCCACGTGGGGACTTGTGTCTCCATGTATGGGTGAGGCCCAGGTGTAAATCCCACTCACCAGGTCCAGGTGAGGCCAACGTGCAGGCCATGCAGTGGAACCATGTACCGATGATGCCCACGTAGGGACAAGACTTACCAGGTCCAGGTGAGGCCAACCTGCAGCCATGCTGTGGAACCATGTCCCGATGATGCCCAGGTAGGGAACAGAGTTACCAGGTCCAGGTGAGGCCAGTATGCAGGCCATGCAGTGGAACAATGTCCCGATGATGCCCAGGTAGGGAACAGAGTCACCAGGTCCAAATGTGGCCGAGATGGAGCATATTCACTAGGTCCAGTGAGGCCCAGTTGAGGACCACTGACACCATATCTGGTTGAGGCTTAGAGGGGTACCAGAATCACCTCGTACAGGACCAGAGTCACCAGATCCAGGTGAGGTCCATGTTGGAAAGAGAGTCACCAGGTCCAGGAGAGGTCCAGGTGTGACTAGAGTCACCACATCCAGGTGAAGCCCAGGTGGGGATCAGAGTCACTAGGTCCAGATGAGGCCCAGGTG
Source organism: Canis lupus familiaris (assembly GCF_011100685.1). Classification (NCBI taxonomy): domain Eukaryota; kingdom Metazoa; phylum Chordata; class Mammalia; order Carnivora; family Canidae; genus Canis; species Canis lupus. The sequence goes on along the minus strand of NW_023330855.1, from coordinate 21,569 downwards.
AGGACCAGAGTTATCAGGTACACGTGAGGCCCCGGTGGGGATCAGAGGCCACAGGTCCATGTGAGGCCGGCTTGGGGACCATGGTCAACAGATCTACTTGAGGCCCAGGTGTGGAACACAGTAAGCAGGTACAGGTGAGTCCCCAGTGGTGACAAGAGTGACCACGTCCAGGTGAGGCCCAAGTGTGGATCAGGATCATCAGGTCCCGGGGAGGCCCTTGAAAGAACCAGAGTCAACAGTTCGAGGTCAGGCGCAGGTGGCAACCAGGGTCAGGAGGTCCAAGTCAGGCCAAAGTGGGGTTCACAGTCACTAGGGCACGGTGAGACCCAGAGGGGGACCAGAGTCACCTGGTCCATGTGAGGCCCAGTTGAGGACCAGTTTCACCATATCTGGTTCGGCTTAGAAGGGTACCAGAATCACCTGATCGCGGTGATATCCAGATGGGGACCAGAGTCACCAGGTCAGGGTGAGGCCCAGAGTGGTTCCAGAGTCATCGGGTCCAGGTGAGGCTCAGGTGTGGAACAGAATCTCCAGGTACCAATGATGCCCAGGTGAGGACCAGAGTCAACAGATCTGGGTGACACGCAGATAGGATCAGAGTCACCAGTTCCAGGTGACTGAGAAGAAGAAGGCGTCTACTAAATGATGTCCAGGTGGTGAAGAAAGTCACCAGGACTTGGTGAGGCCCAGATTTAGACCAGATTCACCAGGTCCAGGTTATTCCCAGGTGGTGACCAGAGTCCTCGGGGCTGGGAGAGGACCAGCTAAGGACCAGATTCAACAGGTCCAAATGAGGCCCACGTGGGGACCTGAGTCACCAGGTATGTGTGAGGCCCAGGTGGCAACCCCACTCCCCAGGTCCAGGTGAGGCCAACCAGCAGGCTAGAGTCACCAGATGCAGGTGAGGTCCAGGAGGGGACCAGAGTCACCAAATCCAGGTGAGGTCCATGTTCAAAGAGAGTCACCAGGTCCAGGAAAGGTCCAGGTGGGGACCAGAGTCACCAGATCCAGGTGAAGCCCAGGTGGGGACCAGAGTCACTAGGTCCAGATGAGGTCAAGGTTGGGACCAGAGATACCAGGTACAAGGGAGGCCCCGGTGGGGAGCAGTGGCAACAGGTCCATGTGAGGCCGGCCTGGGGACCATGGTCAACAGGTCTACTTGAGGCCCAGGTGTGGAACACAGTAAGCAGGTCCAGGTGAGTCCCCGGTGGTGACAAGTGTCACCACGTCCAGGTGAGGCCCAGGTGGGGACCAGGATCACCAGGTCCAGGGGAGGCCATTGAAAGAACCAGAGTCAACAGTTCGAGGTCAGTCGCAGGTGGCAACCAGGGTCAGCAGGTCCAAGTCAGGCCAAAGTGGGGTTCACAGTCACTAGGGCATGGTGAGACCCAGAGGGGGACCAGAGTCACCTGGTCCAGGTGAGGTCCAGTTGTGGAACACAGTCACCGGGTCCCAATTTTGTCCGGTTGAGGACCATGGTCAACAGGGCCAGGTGAGGCCCAGATGCGGATTGGAGTCCCCAAATCCAGGTGAAGACCAGGTGGGGACCACAGTCAACAGATCCAGGATAGTCTCATGTGCAGACCAGATTCACCAGGTCCAGGTGAGTTGCAGGTGGCAACCACACTCACCAGATCCCGGTGAGGCCCTGGTGCGGACCAGAGTCACGAGGTACATGAGAAGCTAGAAATAATGCAGCCACCAGTTCCACGTGATGTCCACGTGGGAACGAGAATCTCCAGTTACACGTGAGGACCTGGTGGGGATCCGACTCACCATGTCCAGGTGAGACCCAGGTGGGAACCAGTGTCACCATGTCCAGGTGTGGTCCAGGTGAAGACCAGAGTTAATAGGTCCAGCTGGGTCACTGTTAGTGAACAGTGTAACCATATACTGATGCTACCCCGGTGGGTACCAGATACACCAGGTACTGGTGAGGCCCAGGTGGAACCAGAGACATGAGGTCCAGGTGAGGTCCCGATGGGAACCACAGTCACCAGGTCAGGTGAGGCCATGCTTAGGATCAGAATAACCAGTTACAGGTGAGGTCCAGGAGGAGCCAGAGTCACCTGGTACAGAAGAGGCCAAAGTCAGGACATGAGTTACCAGGATCAGTTCAGTCCCAGTGGTGAATAGAGTAACCATTTCCTGATGATGCCCTGGTAAAACCAGAGTCACCAGGTCCAGATGAGGCGCAGGTGGGGAGTATGTTCACTATGTCCCAGTGAGGCCCAGATGAGGACTAGAGTCACCAGGTCAAGTTGAAGCCTAGAAGGGTACCAGATTCACCTGGTCTAGGTGACATCCAGATGGGGACCAGAGTCACCATGTCAGGCTGAGGCCCAGAGGGGATCCAGAGTCATCAAGTCCCGGTGAGGCTCAGGTGTGGAACAGAGTATCCAGGTCATAAAATCCACAGGTGAGGACCAGAATCACCAGATCTGGGTGAGGCCCAGTTAGCATCAGAGTCAGCAGTTCCAGGTTAGCCAAGAAGGAGTCCACAGCAATCAGGTCCAGGTGGGGAAGAAAGTCAACAGGACTGGGTGAGGCCCAGATGGGGACCAGATTCACCAGGCCCAGGTGATTCCCATGTGGTGACCAGAGTTACCAGTTCCGGGTGACCACCAGGTAAGGACCAGATTCACCAGGTCCAAGTGAGGCCCACGTGGGGACCTGTGTCCCTAGGCAAGGGTGAGGCCCAGGTGACAAACCCACTCACCAGGTCCAGGTGAGGCCAACCTGCAGGCCATGCAGTGGAACCAGGTCCCAATGATGCCCAGGTAGGGACGAGAGTTACCAGGTCCAGGTGAGGTCAACCTTTGGGACCTGCTGAGGAAACGTGTCCCGATGATGCCCATGTAGGGACCAGAGACACCAGGTCCAAATGAGGCCCAGATGGAGCATATTCACTAGGTCCAGGTGAGGCCCAGTTGAGGACCAGAATCACCAGATCTGGTTGAGCCCTAGAGGGATACCAGAATCACCTGGTCCAGGTGACATCCAGATGGGGACCAGAGTCACCAGGTCAGAGTAAGGCCCAGAGAGGTTCAAGAGTCATCATGTTCAGGAAAGGCTCAGGTGTGGAACAGAGTCACCACGTACCAAGGATGCCCAGGAGAGGACCAGAGTCACCAGGTCTGGGTGACGCCCAGATAGGATCAGAGTCACCAGTTCCAGGTGAGGCCAAGAAAAAGTCCACAGCAATCAGGTCCAGGTGGGGAACAAAGTCACCAGGACTGGGTGTGGCCCAGGTGGGAACCAGATTCACCAGGTCCAGGTGAGGCCCAGGTGGTATCCAGAGTCCCCGGGTATGGGAGAGGACCAGGTAAGGACCAGATTCACCACGTCCAAGAGGTCCACGTGGGGACCTGAGTCACCAGGTATGGGTGAGGCCCAGGTGGCAACCCCACTCACCTGGTCCAGGTGAGGTCAACCAGCAGGCCAGAGTTACCAAATCCAGGAGAGGCCCTAGTGAGGACCAGAGTCACCAGGTAAAAGTGAGTCTACAAGAACACCACAGTCACCAGGTCCAGGTGTGATGCATGTGGGAACGAGAGTCACCAGGTCCAGGTAGGCCAAACTGAGGACCAGAGTCACCAGATCCAGGTGAGGTCCATGTTGGAAAGGAGTCACCAGGTCCAGGAGAGGTCTAGGTGGGGACCAGAGTCACCAGATCCAGGTGAAGTCCAGGTGGGGACCAGAGTCACCAGATCCAGGTGAAGCCCAGGTGGGGACCAGAGTCACTAAGTCCAGATGAGGTCAAGGTGGGGACCAGAGATACCAGGTACAAGTGAGGCCCCGGTGGGGAGCAGTGTCAACAGGTCCATGTGAGGCCGTCCTGGGGAACATGGTCAACAGGTCTACTTGAGGCCCAGGTGTGGAACACAGTAAGCAGGTCCAGGAGAGTCCCCGATGGTGACAATGTCACCACGTCCAAGTGAGACCCAGGTGGGGACCAGGATGACCAGGTCGAGGGGAGGCCTTTGAAAAACCAGAGTCTACAGTTTGAGGTCAGGCGCAGGAGGCAACCAGTATCAGCAGGACCAAGACAGGCCATAGAGGGGGTTCACAGTCACTAGGGAACCGTGAGACCCAGAGGGGGACCAGAGTGCACCTGGTCCAGGTGAGGTCCAGTTGTGGAACACAGTCACCGGGTTCCAATTTTGCCCAGTTGAGGACCATGGTCAACAGGGCCAGGTGAAGCCCAGATGGAGACCGGAGTCCCCAAATCCAAGTGAAGCTCAGGTGGGGACCAGAGTCACCAGATGCTGGGTAGTCTCAGGTGTAGACCAGAATCACCAGGTCCAGGTGAGGTGCAGGAGGCAACCACACTCACCAGGTCCCGGTGAGGCCCTGGTGGGGACCAGAGTCACGATGTATATGAGAAGCTAGAAACACTGCAGCCACAAGGTCCACATTATGTCCATGTGGGAATGAAAATCACCAGTTACAGGTGAGGACCAGGTGGGGATCCGACTCACCATGTCCAGGTGAGTCCCAGGTGGGAACGAGTGTCACCATGTCCAGGTGTGGCCCAGGTGAAGACCAGAGTTAATAGGTCCGGCTGGGTCACTGTTAGTGAACAGTGTAAACATATCCTGATGCTACCCAGGTGGGAACCACAGAAACCAGGTCCTGGTGAGTCCCAGGAGGGCCCAGAGACATGAGGTCCAGAAGAGGTCCCGATGGGAACCACAGTCACCAGGTCAGGTGAGGGCATGCTTAGGATCAGAGTCACCAGTTACAGGTGAGGCCCAGGTGGAGCCAGAGTCACCTGGTACAGAAGAGGCCAAAGTCAGGACCATAGTTACCAGGATCAGGTCAGTCCCAGTGGGGAATAGAGTAACCATGCCCCGATGATACCCAGGTAGAACCAGAGTCACCAGGTCCAGATGAGACGCAGGTGGGAGCATATTCACTCGGTCCCAGTGAGGCCCAGTTGCAGACCAGAGTCACGAGGTCTAGTTGAGGCCTAGAGGGGGTACCAGATTCACCTGGTCTAGGTGACATCCAGATGGGGAGCAGAGTCACCATGTCAGGCTGAGGCCCATAGGGGATCCAGAGGCATCATGTCCAAGTGAGGCTCAGGTGTGGAACGGAGTATCTAGATCATAATGGTCCACAGGTGAGGACCAAAGTCACCAGATCTGGGTGAGGCCAAGTTAGGATCACACTCACCACTTCCAGGTGAAGCCAAGAATGTGTCCACAGCAATCAGGTCCAGGTGGAGAACAAAGTCACCAGGACTGTGTGAGGCCCACATGGGGACCAGATTCACAAGGTCCAGGTGATTCCCAGGTGGTGACCAGACTTACCAGTTCCAGGTGAGGACCAGGTAAGGACCAGATTCACCAGGTCCAAGTGAGGCCCACGTGGGTGCATGGGTCACCAAGTACAGGGGAAGAATAGCTGGGGACAAGAGTCACCAGATCTGGGTTCGGCCTAGGTGGCTCAGGTGGAAACCCCAATCACCAGGTCCAGGTGAGGCCAACCCTTGGGCCATGCAGAGGAACCGTGTCCCGATGATGCCCATGCAGGGACCAGAGTTACCGGCTCCTGGTGATTCCAACCTGTAGGCCATGCTGTGTAACCATGTCCCGATGATGCCCAGGGAGGGACCAAAGTCACCAGGTTCAAATGAGGCCCAGATGGAGCATATTCACTAGGTCCCGTTGCGGCCCAGTTGAGGACCAGAGTCACCAGATCTCGTTGAGGCCCAGAGGGGCACCAGAATCACCTGGTACAGGTGACATCCAGATGGAGACCAGAGTCACCAGTTCAGGGTGAGGCCAAGAGAGGTTCCAGAGTCATCATGTCCATGTGAGGCCGTCTTGGGGACCATGGTAAACAGGTCTACTGGAGGTCAAGGTGTGGAACACAGTAAGCAGGTCAAGGTGAGTCCCCGGTGGTGACAAGTGTCACCACGTCCAGGTGAGGCCGAGGTGGGGACCAGAATCACCAGGTACAGGAAAGGCCCTTGAAAGAACCTGGGTCAACAGTTCGAGGTCAGGCGCAGGTGGCAACCAGGGTCAGCAGGTCCTAGTCAGGCCAAAGTGGGGTTCACAGTCACTAGGACACGGTGAGACCCAGAGGGGGACCAGAGTCACCTGGTCAGGTGAGGTCCAGTTGTGGAACAAAGTCACCGGGGCCCAATTTACCCAGTTGAGGACCATGGTCAACAGGTCCAGGTGAGGCCCAGATGGGGACCGGAGTCCCCAAATACAGGTGATGCCCAGGTGGGGACCACAGTCACCAGATACAGGGTAGTCTCAGGTGCAGACCAGAATCACCAGGTCCAGGTGACGTGCAGGTGGCAACCACACTCACCAGGACCCGGTGAGGTCCTGGTGGGGATCAGAGTCACGAAGTACATGAGAAGCTAGAAATACTGCAGCCACCAGGTCCACATGATGACCATGTGGGAACGAGAATCACCAGTTACAGGTGAGGACCAGGTGGGGATCCGACTCACCATGTCTAAGGTGAGACCCAGGTGGGAACCAGTGTCACCTTGTCCAGGTGTGGCACAGGTGAAGACCAGTGTTAATAAGTCCGGCTGGGTCACTTTTAGTGAACAGTGTAACCATATGCTGATGCTACCCAGGGGGGTACCAGAGACACCAGGTCCAGGTGAGGCCCAGGTGGGACCGGAGAAATGAGGTCCAGTTTATTTCCCGATTGGAACCACAGTCACCAGGTCAGGTGAGGCCATGCTTAGGATCAGAGTCACCAGGTACAGGTGAGGCACAGGTGGACACAGAGTCACCTGGTACAGAAGAGGCCAAAGTCAGGACCAGAGTTACCAGGATCAGGTCAGTCCCAGTGGGTAATACAGTAACCATGTCCCAATGATGCCCAGGTAGAACCAGAGTCACCAGGTCCATCGAGGCGCAGGTGGGGAGAATATTCACTAGGTCCAGGTGAGGCCCAGATGAGGACCAGACTCACCAGGTCTAGTTGAGGCCTTGAGGGGTACCAAATTCCCCTGGTCTAGGGGATATCCAGATGGGGACCAGAGTCACCATGTCAGGGTGAGGCCCAGAGGGGATCCAGAGTCATCATGTCCAGGTGAGTTTCAGGTGTGGAACAGAGTATCCAGGTCATAATGATCCACAGGTGAGGACCAGAGTCACCAGATCTGGGTGAGGCCCAGTTAGGAGCAGAGTCACAATTTCCAGGTGAGGCCAAGAAGGAGTCCACAGCAATCAGGTGCAGGTAGGGAACAAAGTCACCAGGACTGGGTGAGGCCCAGATGGGGACCAGATTCAACAGGTCCAGGTGATTCCCAGGTGGTGACCAGAGTTACCAGTTCCAGATGAGGGCCAGGTAAGGACCAGATTCACCAGGTCCAAGTGAGGCCCACGTGGGACCTGTGTCACCAGGTATGGGTGAGGCCCATGTGGCATCCCCACTCACCAGGTCCAGGTGACGCCAACCTGCAGGCCATGCACAGGAACCGTGTCCCGATGATGCCCAGGTAGGGACCACAGTTACCAAGTCAAGAAGAGGCCAACCTGCAGACCATTATGTGGAACCATGTCCCGATGTTGCCCATGTAGGGACCAGAGTCACCAGGTCCAAATGAGGCCCAGATGGAGCATATTCACTAGGTCCAGGTGAGGCCCATTTGAGGACCAGAGTCACCAGATCTGGTTGAGTCCCAGAGGGGTACCAGAATCCCCTGGTCCAGGTGACATCCAGATAGGGACCAGAGTCACCAGTTCCAGGTGAGGCCAAGAAAGAGTCCACAGCAATCACGTCCACGTGGGGAACAAAGTCACCAGGACTGTGTGAGACCCAGACGGGGACCAGAGTCACCAGATCCAGGTGTAGCCCAGGTTGGGACCAGAGTCACTAGGTCCAGAAGAGGCCCAGGTGAGGACCAAAGTTACCAGGTACACGTGAGGCACCGGTGGGGATCACAGGCAACAGGTTCATGTGAGGCCGGCTTGGGGACCGTGGTCAACAGGTCTACTTGAGGCCCAGGCGTGGAACACAGTAACCAGGTCCACGTGAGTAACCGGTGGTGAAAAGAGTCACCACGTCCAGGTGAGGCCCAGGTGGGGACCAGGTTCACCAGGTTCAGGGGAGGCCCTTGAAAGAACCAGAGTCAACAGTTCTACGTCAGTTGCAGGTGGCAACCAGGGTCAGCAAGTTCAAGTCAGTACAATGTGGGGTTCACAGTCACTAGGGCACGGTGAGACCCTGAGGGGGACCAGAGTCACCTGGTCCAGGTGAGGTCCAGTTGTGGAACACAGTCACCGGGTCCCAATTCTGAACAGTTGAGGACCATGGTCAACAGGGCCAGGTGAGGCCCAGATGGGGACCGGAGTCCCCAAATCCAGGTGAAGCCCAGGTGGAGACCCCAGTCACCAGATCCAGTGTAGTCTCAGGTGCAGACCAGAATCACCAGGTCCAGGTGAGGTGCAGGTGGCAACCACACTCACCAGTTCCCGGGGAGGCCCTGGTGGGGACCAGAGTCACGAGGTACATGAGAAGCTAGAAACACTGCAGCCACCAGGTCCACATGATGTCCATGTGGGAACGAGAATCACCAGTTACAGGTGAGGACCAGGTGGGGATCCGACTCACCATGTCAAGGTGAGACCCAGGTGGGAACCAGTGTCACCATGTCCAGGTGTGGCTCAGGTGAAGACCAGAGTTAATAGGTCCGGATGGGTCACTGTTAGTGAACAGTGTAACCATATCCTGATGCTACCCAGGTGGAGAACAGAGATATCAGGTTCAGGTGAGGTCCCGATGGGAACCACAGTCACCAGGTCAGGTGAGGGCATGCTTAGGATCCGAGTCACCAGTTACAGGTTAGGCCCAGGTAGAGCCAGAGTCACCTGGTACAGAGAGGCCAAAGTCATGGCAGAGTTACAAGGATCAGGTCAGTCCCAGTGGGAACAGAGTAACCATGTCCCCATGATGCCCAGATAGAACCAGCGTCACAGGTCCAGATGAGGCGCAGGTGGGGAGCATATTCACTAGGTCCCGGTGAGGCCCAATTGAGGACCAGAGTCACCAGGTCTTCTTGAGGCCTAGAGGGGTACCATATTCACCTGGTCTAGGTGACATCCAGATGGGGACCAGAGTCACCATGTCAGGGTGAGGCCCAGAGGGGATCCAGAGTCAGCATGTCCAGGTGAGGCTCAGGTGTGGAACAGAGTATCCAGGTCATAATGGTCCACAGGTGAGGACCAGAGTCACCAGATCTGGGTGAGGCCCAGTTAGGAGCAGAGTCACAATTTCCAGGTGAGGCCAAGAAGGAGTCCACAGCAATCAGGTGCAGGTAGGGAACAAAGTCACCAGGACTGGGTGAGGCCCAGATGGGGACCAGATTCAACAGGTCCAGGTGATTCCCAGGTGGTGACCAGAGTTACCAGTTCCGGATGAGGGCCAGGTAAGGAACAGATTCACCAGGTCCAAGTGAGGCCCACGTGGGACCTGTGTCACCAGGTATGGGTGAGGCCCATGTGGCATCCCCACTCACCAGGTCCAGGTGACGCCAACCTGCAGGCCATGCAGAGGAACCGTGTCCCGATGATGCCCAGGTAGGGACCACAGTTACCAAGTCAAGAAGAGGCCAACCTGCAGACCATTATGTGGAACCATGTCCCGATGTTGCCCATGTAGGGACCAGAGTCACCAGGTCCAAATGAGGCCCAGATGGAGCATATTCACTAGGTCCAGGTGAGGCCCATTTGAGGACCAGAGTCACCAGATCTGGTTGAGTCCCAGAGGGGTACCAGAATCCCCTGGTCCAGGTGACATCCAGATAGGGACCAGAGTCACCAGTTCCAGGTGAGGCCAAGAAAGAGTCCACAGCAATCACGTCCACGTGGGGAACAAAGTCACCAGGACTGTGTGAGACCCAGACAGGGACCAGAGTCACCAGATCCAGGTGTAGCCCAGGTTGGGACCAGAGTCACTAGGTCCAGAAGAGGCCCAGGTGAGGACCAAAGTTACCAGGTACACGTGAGGCACCGGTGGGATTCACAGGCAACAGGTTCATGTGAGGCCGGCTTGGGGACCATGGTCAACAGGTCTACTTGAGGCCCAGGCGAGGAACACAGTAACCAGGTCCACGTGAGTAACCGGTGGTGAAAAGAGTCACCACGTCCAGGTGAGGCCCAGGTGGGGACCAGGTTCACCAGGTTCAGGGGAGGCCCTTGAAAGAACCAGAGTCAACAGTTCTACGTCAGTTGCAGGTGGCAACCAGGGTCAGCAAGTTCAAGTCAGTACAATGTGGGGTTCACAGTCACTAGGGCACGGTGAGACCCTGAGGGGGACCAGAGTCACCTGGTCCAGGTGAGGTCCAGTTGTGGAACACAGTCACCGGGTCCCAATTTTGCCCAGTTGAGGACCATGGTCAACAGGGCCAGGTGAGGCCCAGATGGGGACCGGAGTCCCCAAATCCAGGTGAAGCCCAGGTGGAGACCCCAGTCACCAGATCCAGTGTAGTCTCAGGTGCAGACCAGAATCACCAGGTCCAGGTGAGGTGCAGGTGGCAACCACACTCACCAGTTCCCGGGGAGGCCCTGGTGGGTCCAGAGTCACGAGGTACATGAGAAGCTAGAAACACTGCAGCCACCAGGTCCACATGATGTCCATGTGGGAACGAGAATCACCAGTTACAGGTGAGGACCAGGTGGGGATCCGACTCACCATGTCAAGGTGAGACCCAGGTGGGAACCAGTGTCACCATGTCCAGGTGTGGCTCAGGTGAAGACCAGAGTTAATAGGTCCGGATGGGTCACTGTTAGTGAACAGTGTAACCATATCCTGATGCTACCCAGGTGGGGAACAGAGATATCAGGTTCAGGTGAGGTCCCGATGGGAACCACAGTCACCAGGTCAGGTGAGGGCATGCTTAGGATCCGAGTCACCAGTTACAGGTTAGGCCCAGGTAGAGCCAGAGTCACTGGTACAGAGAGGCTAAAGTCATGGCAGAGTTACAAGGATCAGGTCAGTCCCAGTGGGAACAGAGTAACCATGTCCCCATGATGCCCAGATAGAACCAGCGTCACAGGTCCAGATGAGGCGCAGGTGGGGAGCATATTCACTAGGTCCCGGTGAGGCCCAATTGAGGACCAGAGTCACCAGGTCTTCTTGAGGCCTAGAGGGGTACCATATTCACCTGGTCTAGGTGACATCCAGATGGGGACCAGAGTCACCATGTCAGGGTGAGGCCCAGAGGGGATCCAGAGTCAGCATGTCCAGGTGAGGCTCAGGTGTGGAACAGAGTATCCAGGTCATAAAGGTCCACAGGTGAGGACCAGAGTCACCAGATCTGGGTGAAGCCCAGTTAGAATCAGAGTCAACAGTTCCAGTTGAGTCCAAGAAGGAGTCCACAGCAATCAGGTCCAGGTGGGGAAGAAAGTCAACAGGACTGGATGAGGCCCAGATAGGGACCAGATTCACCAGGTCCAGGTGATTCCCAGGTGGTGACCAGGGTTACCAGGTCCGGGGGAGGACCAGGTAAGGAACAGATTCACCAGGTCCAAGTGAGGCCCACGTGGGGACCTGTGTCACCAGGAATGGGTGAGCCCCAGGTGGTAACCCCACTCACCAGGTCCGGCTGAGGCCAACATGCAGGCCATGCAGAGGAACCGTGTCCCGATGATGTCCAGGTTGGGACCAGAGTTACCAGGTCCAGGTGAGGCCAACCTGCAGGACATGCAGTGGAACCATGTCCCGATGGTGCCCACGTAGGTACCAGAGGGACGAGCTCCAAATGAGGCCCAGATGGAGAATATTCACTAGGTCCAAGTGAGGCCCAGTTGAGGACCAGAGTCACCAGATCTGGTTGAGGCCCAGAGGGGTACCAGAATCCCCTGGTCCAGGTGACATACAGATGGGGACCAGAGTCACCAGGTCAGGGTGAGGCACAGAGAGGTTCGAGAGTCATCATGTCCAGCTGAGGCTCAGCTGTGGAACAGAGTCACCAGGTACCAATGATGCCCAGGTGAGGACCAGAGTCACCAGATCTGGGTGACGCGCAGATAGGATCAGAGTCACTAGGTCCAGGTGAGGCCAATAAAGAGTCCACAGCAATCAGGTCCAGGTGGCGAACAAAGTCACCAGGACTGCGTGAGGCCCAGATGGGGACCAGATTTACCAGGTCCAGGTGAGGCCCAGGTGGTCACCAGAGTCCCCGGTTCTGAGAGAGGACCAGGTAAGGACCAGATTCACCAGGTCCAAGAGGCCCACGTGTGGACCTGAGTCACCAGGTATGGGTGAGGCCCAGGTGGCAACCCCACTCACCATGTCCAGGTGAGGCCAGCCTGCAGGCCAGAGTCACCATATCCAGTTGAGGCCCTAGTGGGGACGGGAATCACAAGGTAAATGTGAGTCTACAAGAACACCACAGTCACCAGGTCCAGGTGTGGTTCATGTGGGAACTGGAGTCACCAGGTCCAGCTGACACCCAGTTGGGGACGACAGTCACCAGGTCCAGATTGAGGCCTAGGTTGGGGTACGAGAGTCATCAGGACCAGTTGGGGCCAAAGTGTGCAGCAAAGTTATCATGTCCAGGTGAGGCCCAGGTGGGGAACAGAGTAACCATGTCCCATTGATGCCAGGTGGGAAAAGAGTCGCAAGGTCCAGACGAAGCCTAAGTTTGGAGTAGATTCACCAGGTCCTGTTGAGGCCCAGTTGAGGACCAGTGTCCCCAGGTCCAGTTGCGTCCCAGAGGGGGCCCAGAGTCACCCGGTTCTGGTGATGTCCAGGTGGGGACCAGAGTCACCACGTCAGGGTGAGGCCCAGAGGGGGACGAGAATCACTAGGTCCAGGTGAGGCCCCGTTATGGAAATGAGAAACCAGGTCCCATGATGCCCATATGAGGACCTGAGTCACAAGGACCAGGTGAGGTCCCTGTGGGAACCAGTCACCTCGTCCAGGTGAGCCCAGGTGGAGCCAGAGTCACCAGGTCCAGATGAGGCAAAGGTGGGGAGCATATTCACTACGTCGGGTTGAGGCCTAGTAGAGGACCAGAGTCACCAGGTCTAGTTGAGGCAGAGAGGGCTACCAGATTCACCTGGACTAGGTGCCTTCCAGATGGGGACCAGAGTCACCATGTCAGGGAGAGGCCCAGAGGGGATCCAGAGTCTTCATGTCCAGGTGAGTCTCAGGTGTGGAACAAAGTATCCAGGTCATAATGGTCCACAGGTGAGGACCAGAGTCAACAGATCTGGGTGAGGCCCAGTTAGGATCAGAGTCAACAGTTCCAGGTGAGGCTAAGAAGGAGTCCACAGCAATCAGGTCCAGGTGGGGAAAAAATTCACGAGGACTGGGTGAGGCCCAGATGGGGACACAGATTCACCAGGTCCAAGTGATTCCCAGGTGGTGACCAGAGATACCAGATTCACCAGGTCCAGGTGATTCCCAGGTGGTGACAAGAATTACCAGACACACCAGGTCCAAGTCAGGCCCACGTAGGGGCCTGTGTCACCAGGTATGCGTGAGGCCCAAGTGGCAACCCCACTCACCAGATCCAGGTGAGGCCTACCTGCAGGCCATGCAAAGTAACCGGGTCCCGATAATGCCAAGGTAGGGACCAGAGTTACCAGGTCCAGGTGAGGACAACCTGCAGGCCATGCAGTGGAACCAGGTCCCCATGATGCCCAGGTAGGGACCAGAGTCACCAGGTCCAAATGAGGCCAAGATGGAGCATATTCACTAAGTCCAGCCGAGTCCCAGTTGAGGACCAGAGACACCAGATCTGGTTGAGGCCTAGAGGGGTACCAGAATCACCTGGTCCAGGTGACATCCAGATGGGGACCAGAGTCACCAGGTCAGGGTGAGGCCCAGAGAGGTTTCAGAGTCATCATGTCCAGGTGTGGCTCAGGTGTGGAACAGAGTCACCAGGTACCAATGATAACCAGGTGAGGACCAGATTCACCAGGCCTGAGTCACGCGCAGAGAGGATAAGAGTCACCAGTTCCAGGTGAGGCCAAGAAAGAGTCCAAAGCAATCAACTCCAGGTGGGGAACAAAGTCACCAGGACTGGGTGAGGCCCAGATGGGGACCAGATTCACCAGGTCCAGGTGATTCCCAGGTGGTGACAAGGGTTACCTGTTCCGGGTGAGGACCAGGTAAGGACCAGGTTCACCAGGTCCAAGTGAGGCCCACGTGAGACCTGTGTCACCAGGTATGGGTGAGGCCCAGATGGCAAGCCCACTCTCCAGGTCCAGGTGAGGCCTATCTGCAGGCCATGCAGAGGAACCGTGTCCCGATGATGCCCAGGTAGGGACCAGAGTTACGAAGTCCAGGTGATGCCAACCTGCAGGCCATGCAGAGGAGCCGTGTCACGATGATGCCCAGGTAGGGACCAGAGTTACCAGGTCAAGAAGAGGCCAACCAGCAGACCATTATGTGGAACTATGTCCCGATGTTGCCCACGTAGGGTCCAGAGTCACCAGGTCCAAATGAGGCACAGATGGAGCATATTCACTAGGTCCAGGTGAGGCCCAGTTGAGGACCAGAGGCCCCAGATCTCGTTGAGGCCCAGAGGGGTACCTGATTCACCTGGTCTAGGTGACATCCAGCTGGGGACCAGAGTAACCATGTCAGGGTGAGGCCCAGAGTGGATCCAGAGTCATCATGTCCAGGTGAGGCTCAGGTGTGGAACAGAGTATCCAGGTCATAATTGTCCACAGGTGAGGACCAGAGTCACCAGATCTGGGAAAGGCCCAGTTACGATCAGAGTTACCACTTCCAGGTGAGGCCAAGAATGAGTCCACAGCAATCAGGTCCAGGTGGGGAACAAAGACACCAGGTCTAGGTGATGCCCAGGTGGTGACCACATTTACCAGTTCCGGGTGAGGACTAGGTAAGGACCAAATTCACCAGGTCCTAGTGAGGCCCACGTGGGGACCTGTGTCAACAGGCATGGGTAAGACCCAGGTGGGAACTCCACTCACCAGGTCAAGATGAGGCCTACCTGCAGGCCATGCTGAGGAACAATGTCCCGATGATGCCCAGGTAGGGACCAGAGTTACCAGGTCCAGATGAGGCCCAGATGGAGCATATTCACTAGGTCCAGGTGAGGCCCAGTTGAGGACAAGAGTCACCAGATCTGGTTGAGGCCTAGAGGGGTTCCAGAATCCCCTGGTCCAGGTGACATCCAGATGGGGACCAGATCACCAGGTCAGGGTGAGGCCCAGAGAGGTCCCAGAGACATCATGTCCAGGTGAGGCTCAGGTGTGGAACAGAGTAACCAGGTACCAATGATGCTCAGGTGAGGACGAGAGTCACCAGGTCTGGGTGACGCACTGATAAGATCAGAGTCACCAGTTCAAGGTGAGGGCAAAAAAGAGTCCAGAGCAAACACGTCCAGGTGGGGAACATAGTCACCAGGACTGGGTTAGGCCCAGATGGGGACCAGATTCACCAGGTCTAGGTGAGGCCCAGGTTGTGACAACATTCCCAGGGTCTGGGAGAAGACCAGGTAAGGGCCAGATTCACCAGGTCCAAGAGGCCCACGTGGGGACCTGAGTCACCAGGTATGGGTGAGGCCCAGGTGGCATCCCACTAACCAAGTCCATGGTGAGGCCAACCTGCAGGCCAGAGTCACCAGATCCAGCTGAGGCCCTAGTGGGGCAAGAGTCACCAGGTAAATGTGAGTCTACAAGTACACCACAGTCACCAGGTCCAGGTGTGATTCATGTGGGAACGAGAGTCGCAAAGTCCAGGTGAGACCCAGGTGTGGATGACTGTCTCCAGGTCCAGATTGAGGCCTAGGTGGGGGGACCAGAGTCATCGGGACGAGTTGAGGCCAAAGTATGAAGCAAATTTATCATGTCCAAGTGAGGCCCAGGTGGGGAACAGAGTAAAAATGTCCCATAGATGCCAGGTGGGAAAAGAGTCACAAGGTCCAGACTAGGCCTAAGTGAGGAGTAGATTCACCAGGTCCTGTTGAGGCCCAGTTGAGTATCAGTGTCCCCATCTCTGGGTGATTCCCAGAGAGGGACCAGAGTCACCCGGTTCTAGTGTGAGTCAGGTGCGGACCAGAGTCACCACGTCAGGATGAGGCCCAGAGGGGAACGAGAATCACTAGGTCCAGGTGAGGCCCCGTTGTGGAACTGAGAAACCAGGTCCCATGATGCACATATGAGGACCTGAGTCACCAGGCCCAGGGGAGGTCCCTGTGGGAACCAGTCACCTCGTCCAGGTGAGGCCCAGGTGGGACCACAGTCACCAGTTCCAGGTGAGGCCCAGGTATATAAGAGAGTATCCAGGTCCCAATGATGCCCAGGTAAGGTCCAGAGTCAACAGGTCCAGGAGAGGCCCAAATATGGATCAGAGTCATTGTGTTCCAGGTGAGGCCAGATGGAGACCACAGGTACCAGGTCCAGAAGAGCCCCATATGGGAACCAGAGCCACCAGATCCAGGTGAGGTCCAGGTGTGACCACAGTCACAAAGTCCAGGTGAGGCGCAGGTGGCAACAGGATTCACCAAATCCAGGTGAGGCCCAGGTGGCGTCCAGTCTCCAGATCCAGGTGCGGACCAGCTTAGGACCAGATTCACCAGCCCCAAGTGAATCCCAAGGGGTGACCAGAGTCACCAGGTAAGGGTGAGGCCTAGAGGGGGTACGAGAGTAACCAGTTTAGTTTGAGGCTCAGAATGGGACCAGAGGTCCCTGGACAAAGTGAGGCCCAGGTGTGGAATAGAGTATCCAGGTCCCAATGATGCCTGGGTGTGGACCAGAGTCACTAGGGCCATGCAGACCCAGATGGGGAACAGAATCACTAGGTCCTGGTGAGGCATAGAATAAGACCACTGGTGAAAAAGTCACCAGTATCAGGTAGCGCCTTGTTGGATCCAGAGCCATTCTATCCAGCTAGTCCCAGGTCCATGTGAGGCCCATGTGAGGACCAGATTCATCAGATCGAATTGAGGCATAGCTGTGGACAAGAGTCACCAAGTTTGGGTGCGGCCTAGGTGGGACAAGATTCAGCAGTTCTGAGTTAGGTCAAAATGGGGACGAGAGACACCAGGTCCAGGTGAGGCCAAACTGAGGACCAGATTCACCAGATCGAGGTGAGGCCCAGAGCGGGACGAGAATCACTAGGAACAAGTGAAGCCCCGATGTGGAACTGAGAAACCAGGTGAATGCTGCCCATATGAGGACCTGAGTCACCAGGTCCAGGTGATGTCCCTGTGGGAAACAGTCACCTCGTCCAGGTGAGGCCCAGGTGGGACCACAGTCACCAGGTCCAGGTGAGACCCAGGTATATAAGAGAGTATCCAGTTCCCAATGATGCCCAGGTAGGGTCCAGAGTCACCAGGTCCAAATGAGGCCCAGATGGAGCATATTCACTAGATCCAGGTGAGGCCCAGTTGAGGACAAGAGTCACCAGATCTGGTTGAGGCCTAGAGCCATACCAGAAACACCTGGCCCAGGTGACATCCAGATGGGGACCAGAGTCACCAGGTCAGGGTGAGGCCCAGAGAGGTTCCAGAGTCCTCATGTCCAGGTGAGGCTCAGGTGTTGAACAGAGTCACCAGGTACCAATGATGCCCAGGTGAGGACCAGAATCACCAGGTATGGGTGACGCGCAGATAGCATCAGAGTCACCAGTTCCAGGTGAGGCCAAGAAAGAGTCCACAGCATCAGGTCCAGGTGGGGAACAAAGTCACCAGGGCTGGGTGAGGCCCAGATGGGGACCAGATTCACCAGGTCCAAGTGAAGCCCAGGTGGTGACCAGAGTCCCCGGGTCTGGGGGAGGACCAGGTAAGGACCAGATTCACTAGGTCCAAGAGGCCCACGTGGGGAGCTGAGTCACCAGGTATGGGTGAGGCCCAGGTGGCAACCACACTCACCAGGTCCAGGTGAGCCCAGCCTGCAGGCCAGAGTCACCAGATCCAGGTGAGGCCCTAGTGGGGATCGGAGTCAACAGGTAAATGTGAGTCTACAAGAAGACCACAGTGACCAGGTCCAGGTGTGGTTCATGTGGGAACGAGAGTCACCAGGTCCAGGTGAGACCCAGGTGGGGACCACAGTCACCAGGTCCAGATTGAGGCTTAGTTGGGGGGACCAGAGTCATCGGGACCAGTTGAGGCCAAAGTGTGGAGCAAAGTTATCATGTCCAGGTGAGGCCCAGGTGGGGAACAGTGTAACCATGTCCCATTGATGCCAGGTGGGAAAAGAGTCACAAGGTCCAGACGAGGCCTAAGTCAGGAGTAGATTCACCAGGTCCTGTTGAGGCCCAGCTGAGGACCAGTGTCCCCAGCTCCGGAAGAGTCCCAGAGGGGGACCAGAGTCACCCGGTTCTGGTGATATCCAGGGGTGACCAGAGTCACCACGTCAGGGTGAGGCCCAGAGGGGGACGAGAATCACTAGGTCCAGGTGAGGCCCCGATGTGGAACTGAGAAACCAGGTCCCATGATGCCCATATGAGGACCTGAGTCATCAGGACCAGGTGAGGTCCCTGTGGGAACCAGTCACCTCGTCCAGGTGAGGCCCAGGTGGGACCACAGTCACCAGGTCCAGGTGAGGCCCAGGTATATAAGAGAGTATCCAGGTCCCAGTGATGCCCAGGTAAGGACCAGCGTCATCAGGTCCAGGAGAGGCCCAAATATGTATCAGAGTCATTGTATGCCAGGTGAGGCC
The DNA here is from genome assembly GCF_011100685.1 of Canis lupus familiaris. Lineage (NCBI taxonomy): Eukaryota > Metazoa > Chordata > Mammalia > Carnivora > Canidae > Canis > Canis lupus. Next base: position 2,949 of record NW_023330855.1, on the reverse strand, counting down.
AGATGGAGACAACACGGACCAGATTCAGGAGAGCCCCATATGGGAACCAGAGCAACCAGATCCAGGTGAGGTCCAGGTGGGACCACAGTCACAAGGTCCAGGTGAGGCGCAGGTGGCAACAGGATTCACCAAGTCCAGGTGAGACCCAGGTGGCGATCAGTCACCAGATCCATGTGAGGACCAGCTAAGGACCAGATTCACCAGGCCCAATTGAAGCCCAAGGGGTGACCAGATTTACCAGGTAAGGGTGAGGCCCAGAGGGGGAACCAGAGTAACCAGTTTAGTTTGAGGCCCAGAATGGGACCAGAGGTCCCTGGTCAAAGTGAGGCCCAGGTGTGGAATAGAGTATCCATGTCCGAATGATGCCTGCTTGAGGACCAAAGTCACTAGGGCCATGCAGGCCCAGAAGGGGAACAGAATCACTAGGTCCTGGTGAGGCATAGAAAAAGTCCACATTCTGCAGTATCAGGTGAGCCGCTTGTGGGAACCAGAGCCACTCTATCCAGCTGAGTCCGAGGTCCATGTGAAGCCCACGTGAGGACCAGATTCATCAGGTCGAATTGAGGCATAGCAGGGGACAAGAGTCATCAGGTCTGGGTGCAGCCTAGGTGGAGCAAGATTCAGCAGTTCTGAGTTAGGTCAAAGTGGGGACGAGAGACACCAGGTCCAGGTGAGGCCAAACTGAGTACCAGATTCACCACATCCAGGGGAGGTCCATGTTGGAAAGAGAGTCACCAGGTCCAGGAGAGGTCCATGTGGGGACCAGAGTCACTAGATCCAGGTGAAGTCCAGGTGGGGACCAGAGTCACCAGATCCAGGTGAAGCCCAGGTGGGGACCAGAGTCACTAGGTCCTGATTAGACCCAGGTGAGGATCAGAGTTACCAGATACACGTGAGCCCCCGGCGGGGATCAGAGCCAAAAGGTCCATGTGAGGCCGGCTTGGGGACCCTCGTCAACAGGTCTACCTGAGGCCCAGGTGTGGAACAAAGTAATCATGTCCAGGTGAGTCCCCGGTGGTGACAAGAGTCACCACGTCCAGTTGAGGACCAATTGGGGTCCAGGATCACCAGGTACAGGGGAGGCCCTTGAGAGAACCAGAGTCAACATTGTGAGGTCAGGCGCATGTGGCAACCAGGGTCAGCAGGTCCAAGTCAGGCCAAAGTGGGGTTCACAGTCACTAGGGCCCAGTGAGACCCAGAGGGGGACCAGAGTCACCTGGTCCAGGTGAGATCCAGTTGTGGAATACAGTCACCGGGTCCCAATTCTGCACAGTTGAGGACCATGGTCAACAGGGCCAGTTTAGGCCCAGATGGGGACCGGAGCCCCAAATTCAGGTGAAGCCCAGGTGGGGACCACAGTCACCAGATCCAGGGTAGTCTCAGGTGGAGACCAGAATCACCAGGTCCTGGTGAGGTGCAGGTGGCAACCAGTCTCACCAAGTCCCGGTGAGGCCCTGGTGGGGACCAGAGTCACGAGGTACATGAAAAGCTAGTAACACTGCAACCACCAGGTCCACATGATGTCCATGTGGGAACGAGAATTACAAATTACAGGTGAGGAGGCAGGTGGGGATATGAGTCACCATGTCCAGGTGAGACCCTGGTGGGAACCAGTGTCTCCATGTCCAAGTGTGGACCAGGTGAAGACGAGAGTTAATAGGTCCGGCCGCGTCACTGTTGGTGAACAGTGTAACCATATCCTGATGCTACTCAGGTGGGTACCAGATACAAGTCCTGGTGAGTGCCAGTTGGGACCAGAGATCATGAGGTCCAGGTGAGGTACCGATGGAAACCACAGTCACCAGGTGAGGTGAGGCCATGCTTAGGATCAGAGTCACCACTTACAGGTGAAGTCCAGGAAGAGCCAGAGTCACATGGCACAGAAGAGGCCAAAGTCAGGACCAGAGTTACCACGATCATTTCAGTCCCACTGGGATAGAGTAACCACGTCCCCATGAAGCCAGGTAGAACCACAGTTACCAGGTCCAGGTGCGGCCAACCTAAAGGCCATGCAGTGGAACCTTGTCCCGATGATGCCCAGGTAGGGGAAGAGAGTCACCAGGTCCAAATGAGGCCCAGATGGAGCATATTCACTAGGTCCAGACGAGGCCCAGTGAGGAACACAGACACCAGGATATGGTTTAAACCTAGGAGGGGGTACCAGAATCACCTGGTCCAGGTGACATCACAGATGGGAACCAGAGTCCTCAGGACTGAGTCACGCGCAGAGAGGATAAGAGTCACCAGTTCCAGGTGAGGCCAAGAAAAGTCCAAAGCAATCAGGTCCTGGTGGGAACAAACTCACCAGGACTGGTTGAGGCCCAGATGGGGTAGAGATTCACCAGGTCCAGGTGAGGCCCAGGAGGTGACCAGAATCCCCGGGTCGGGGATGGACCATCTAAGGACCAGATTCACCAGGTCCAAGAGAACCACGTGGGTTCCTGAGTCATCAGGTATGGGTGAAGCTCAGGTGGCAACCCCACTCACCAGGTCCAGGTGAGGCCAACCTGCAAGCCAGAGTCACCAGATCCAGGTGAGGCCCTAGTGGGGACCGGTGTCACCAGGTAAATGTGAGTCTACAAGAAAACAACAGTCACCAGGTCCAGGTGTGTTTCATGTGGGAACGAGAGTCACCAGGTCCAGGTGAGACCCAGGTGGGGACCACAGTCACCAGGTCAGATTGAGGCCTCGGTGGGGGGACGAGAGTCATCAGGAGCAGTTGAGGCCAAAGTGTGGAGCAAAGTTATCATGTCCAGGTGAGGCCCAGGTGGGGAACAGAATAACCATGTCCCATTGATGTCAGGTGAGAAAAGAGTCACAAGGTCCAAACGAGGCCTAAGTGAGGAGTAGATTCACCAGGTCCTGTTGAGGATCAGCTGAGGACCAGTGTCCCAGCTCCGGGTGAGTCCCAGAGGGGGACCAGAGTCACCCGTTCTGGTGATATCCTGA
>NW_023330854.1:0-58617 GCF_011100685.1 Canis lupus familiaris | reverse complement strand
TGCACAGTGTGGGTGCTTTGGCACCAATATTCATGATTGCTGTATGAAATACCTGACTTACCCAAACCATCCCTTCCCACATCCTGCTCAGCCAAAATGGCAATCAAAAATTGCAGAGAGATTGAAATTTTCATTTCAAACCACACCAAATCTTTTCTCCCAATCAAACTAATGTCTTAATTATGGATTATTAAAATGTTCTTTCAGGGATGCCTGGGGGTTCAGCAGTTGAGGGTCTGCCTTCTGGCTCAGGGCATGATCCTCGGTTCTGGGGATCAAGTCCTGCTTCGGGCTGCCTGTGGGGGAGCCTGTTTCTCCCTCTGCCTGTGTCTCTACCTTCTCTGTGTGTCTCTCATGAATAATAAAATCATTAAAAAAATAAAATGTTCTTTCAAATAACTGTTAGCATGCTACCTATTATTTACTCGTGATTGTTTCAGTTACCTTCTTGGCATTTTTTTGGAATTAACATATACCTCAGTAGAAATAATATATGGACTCAAGTGCTGATTATTTCAAAAACTAAAAATTGAGGCTCTAGTGATATATATGGTTCTTTTGGAGGGGGGATATGTTTTGTTTTTAGAACAATTCTAAAGTAATGATCCATTCAAAAGCATTACATATGTTCCACTGGATGTAGTGCAAAGAAAATCATCCCCATTTTTCTAATATATAGTACATACCATGGCCTGGGTCTATCCCAAGAAAAAGAAAGGTAAATAATTTATAAGTCATGAAGGACCCATTAGAGTGAAGAAGGCATTCAGTGTCTGTTTAAGGCTTATATTGAAATATTCATGATATAATGGTTAGAATAACATGAAAACGGTGACCACATTTTTCTAAACATAAGTAATATTTTTGCTTTAAATCTATCATCACATAAAATATAATGAAATTTTAAGCAATAATAACACCTTAGCAAGTGGCATTATTATTGTTATTGAGAAACAGATTGAAGCAGTTAGGAGACTGTTGGCTGACCTGAGACATTTTCTATGTAAAATGTAAACTTGGAGGCCGGGATCAACGTTAATTTAATATGACTAAAACTTTTCGATGGAAAGTGAATATTTCTGTGCCAGATTCTAACCCGAAGAGTTAGACCAGTTGTATTTGTTAATTATTGCTTCATAACAAATTACCCTAAAACTTAGCAGCTTAAAAATAAGAAACTTTTATTAGTTCAGTTTCTGTGTGTCAGAAATCTGGGAATGACTTACTTGGGTGTTTCTGGCCAGTGTTTCTTATTCTGAGACCACAAATCTGTAGTGGCTGCAGTCCTCTGAATCTCTGACTGAGGCTAGGGGTCTATTCCAAGGTGGTTCACTCAAGCAAGTTAGTGCTGGTCTTTGGTGGAAGGCCTCACTTCCACCAAATATACCTCGCCATATATACCTCTCCACAGGGCTTCTTGAGGGTCCATGTGACATGCCAGTGGCTTTACTCAAAGCAAGTGACCCAAAAGGAGAAAACAGAGCCCTAATGTCTTGGCTGAGTAGCCTCAAAAATCATTCATCTCATCTTCTATTTCTTTAATATCCTTTTGGTTACACAGGTCAGCCATAATTCATGGGGTGCGAGACAACACAAGGGTGTGAATATCAGAAAGTATTCAGAATCACTGTGGGCCACTTGAAGGCTGGCTACCACACCAGTGGACATGTATAAAGAAGGAATGCCTTAAGTAGTAGTGATGGGAATAAATTCAAGCTTATGTTAGTCCATTACACATCAAATTACCATTCAAATGCATTTATAAATAAATACACATGAAGCAGTTCTAGGCAGTATTTATCTGATCATGTCTTCCAATGTATTACCTATACAGGTATCAAAGCAAATTCCACAAAACATAATCTTTCTCCAGGGACCTTTTTTCTGATTTTCACTGTTTATTTAGAATCTTCTTTCCTAAACTCAAGAGTTATTGCACCATTTAAGACAGAATGTTGCCAAGATCGTAAATTTTATATGTCAATTTGACTGGGGTAAGTGATGTCAGACAGCTAGTAAAACATTATTTCTAGGTGTGTTTGTGAGGGTGTTTCTGGAAGAGATTAAAATTTGATTCAATAGACTGAATAAAATTTACCAGTATGGGGGTGGCCATCATCCAACCCACTGAGGGCCTGAATGGATCAAACAGGTAGAGAAAGGACAAGTTCTCTCTCTCTCTTCCTTATCTATTATGTCTATCATTTCTTGCCTCAAACTTCAGAGCTCCAGGTTCTCAAGCATACAAACTCCAGGATTCACATCAGCAGTTCCCTGATTTTCAGGCCTTCAGACCTGAACTGAATTCTACCACTAGCTTTCCTGGTTCTCCAGCTTGTGGATGGTATTTCTAGATCTATGGGATTTCTAGATCTCCATAATCACATGAGCCAAATCTTATAATAAATCTCCTCATATATATCTATATACAAGATAATTGATTGCGTTTCTCTAGAGAACCCTGACTAAATAATTCAGTTACTTTACAGAAATGCCAACATTTCAATATAGGAGTTTATGTCAAAATTAAAGAAATACTCCTTTGCCAAATTTCTTTCCATCAGGTGAATCCTCTGGGTGTCGGAGTCTTTATAATATTTTTTAAAAGTGTTATATTTGAATTTTTACCAACTGAGGGTTGTACTGGTGTTGGAAAAAGGGAGAGCAATGAATTTTGTTACTGCTATTCTAAACTCTATCTGGTATTTTCTCCAAAATAGAATCCAAACTATTTCCAATAAGCATATTCTGGATCAATTCTCTCCAACTAAGCTATTCAAATATTTAAGAAATGAGCATCTACATTCAAGCATTCTTTCAGTGTTGAATGTTTTTGTATTAAAAATAAGAATATGGTCTTTTCCCACTCACTCCTAAACATTTTCACAGCTTATCTAATCATCCCTACAAAATTTATCTTCCTATAATAAAATCTGACCAAACTGGCAGGCATTTCATTAGATAAACCTAGTTTTAAAATCTGTAAACCTTATATGAACTTAAAAAAATCTCTAAATCTCACTGAATCTTGTTTTATCTACATGCTTTGGTTCATTTAGGCTGTTATAACAAAAATATCGTAGTTGAGTGGCTTAAACATTTATTTCTCAGTTCTGGAGGCTGAGAAGTCCAAGGTCAAGATTCTGGAAGATGTATGTTGGGTAAGGACCCACTTTCACATTCACAGGTAGCTGTCTTTTTACTGAGTCCTCAGTGTGTGGAATGAGTAAGAGAGTTCTCCAGGGTCTCTTTTATAATGACACTATGTCCAATTCATGAGGCCCCCACTATTATGACTGAATGAACTTCTAATACAATCACATTGGTGATTAGGTGTCAACGTGTGAATTTGGGGGAAGGGGGAAGTGGAGGCCACTAACATTCAGCCAATAACACTATCTATAGACTATTCAAAGTATTGCTTTGAGAAATCGAATGATATGTTGATTAAATTCTAATGGCTTTCTCCTTTTACTGATCATAACATGAAAACGCATGCTGAAGGACGAAGCCCAAACTTCCTGGTTTGGTATACAGGCCATTCATGTGTATGTCCACAAGTACAATAGCATTTCCCACCATCTCCACAATCCATGTGCTCTAGCCATATTGGACTGTCTACTTCCCCCAAACACTTTGTAATTTCATGCCTTCTAGTTTTTCTCTTTGGCATTTGCTATGCTTGAAATGCCAAAACTTTTCCACTTAATGAAATCTACTTCTTACTTAATGACCTACTCAACTACCTTTCTCTAGGAAACTTAGCTTGATATTCCCTAGGAAATTTAGTTCTACTCTAGACTTCCACTTGTTAACCTATATGTGTATTACAAGCACTTGCAATTATTCTATTTCATCAGCTGTTTAAAATGTAAGATTGTACAACAGATGATGAGAAAGCAAACCTGTATTAATGACCTCTGTCTTAAGCCAAGCACAGAGCCAGGAACATATGAGGTTTGCTCAAGCTATATGGAGATTACCATCTTAAAAAATAGCAAGAATAAAATGTAGTTTGTATTTCAACTTTCTTTGTAAGTATATAGGTTCCTAGTGACAATAGCAAACCACATGTTTCTTGCTATTGTTTAGGATGATAAGCCCTATATAGCTTGATTTTAGGAAAGTGTTTGACTAAGTCATTGAAGATATCATTGACAAGAAGAAGAAATATGGCCAGGGTGATTATAATACCATTAAATAATTGGGGATTATTTGCAGGCTGTGCCCTATGACTATTGGTTAATGGAGAGAACTCAATAAGGAGAAAGAATTTTCTAGTGTTGTGTCACTGCATTTTTATTGCGTGGGGGTTTTCTGGTGAGCATTTTTAATAACTACTTAAGAAAAGACATAGAAGACAGTTTCATTATATTTACTGATAAAACATTAGAAATTACAATCTTCTGGGATATACTTCAGGAGTATATTACTTGGCACTACTGACATTTGTGGCCAGTTCATTCTTCGAGGGTAGGGGAGCAGCTATCCTGACCATTATGTATCTTTTTCTTCTTCTTTTTTTTTTTTTAGATTTTATTTATTTATTCATGAGAATACACAGAGAGAAGGAGAGAGAGAGAGGCAGAGACACAGGCAGCAGGGAGAAGCGGCCCCATGCAGGGAGCCCAACGTGGGACTCGATCCTGGGTCTCCAGGATCATGCCCTGAGCTGAAGGCAGCGCTAAACCACTGAGCCACCCGGGCTGCCCCATTGTAGATCTTTAGCAAGATTCCTGGCCTCTACAGAGTAGATGCTAATAGCAACTTCTCTGCCTCCCCATTCCAATTTTGACAACCAAAATGTCTCTAAATATTGCCAAATATTTCCTGGGAACAAACCATCCTGAATTATAGTACTGGGCTAGATTGATGAGGTGAGCCTAACAAAATAAAACTTACCTTAATATAAATTATTCATGAAGTAAAGAATGCACTGCCTTTCTGGTGTAATTTTTTATATCCTATGATATGAATGAATGAATGAATGAATGAAGAGTAAATAAATTATTAAGAAGACAGTTCTGAACTTCTATTTTAAAAACCACAATAACATCTCTTTAAGATGAAGAAAATCCAACTGAGCAAATATGTTGTTTAAAAGGCAAAATTCAGTATAAGTTCAACATGAGCCAAATAGTAATATTACTCTTGAAAGCCAAAACCAAAAACCAAACCAAACCAACAAAAATGATTGTAACATTAGGATGTATTAATAGAAATGGAATATTCAGAACAAGGGATGTGATATTACACTGACTGAAGTGTGGCATTCAGTTCTGTTGACATATATTTAGAGAAATAACAGACTAGGATGTTTCTAGGAGTGACTACAGATAAGGTTTCTGAAAAACATGTCATGTGATAAATGGCTGAAGTAAACAAGATGGTTTAAAAGAAATAGAAAAAATAGAAAAAATAATGCTGGGGAACATGAAAACTTCAAATATTGAACAATAATCATGCGATGAATAAATGCCACATATTCCAGAGTACATGTCTGAGGTTTGAAAAAGATAGATTTAGGCTCAAAAGAAATAAGGGTCTTCTAAAAATAAAGCTTTCTAAAAATGCAATGGGCGATCTTGAAACCCTATGACTAGCTCTGAGATTCTGAGTCTAATGATTATTTTGATACTCAAAACATATCTATACCACTAAATTGGCTGTAATATGATTAAAATTCAATATTAAAACCATATTTAGATTCAAAATTATTTGCCTTGGCTGTTTTTCTTTTTTTCTATAAATTTGTTTTTTATTGGTGTTCAATTTGTCAACATATAGAATAACACCCAGTGCTCATCCCGTCAAGTGCCCACCTCAGTGCCTGTCACCCAGTCACCCCCACCCCCCGCCCACCTCCCCTTCCACCACCCCTAGTTCGTTTCCCAGAGTTAGGAATCTTTCATGTTCTGTCTCCCTTTCTGATATTTCCCACTCATTTTTTTCTCCTTTCCCCTTTATTCTATTTCACTATTTTTTATATTCCCCAAATGAATGAGACCATATAATGTTTGGAGAAGGACTGTTTTTCTTTAAAACCAATTTGAAATGTTTAAATATAATCATTGGTACAGTAAGCAATCAACAGACTGTTTTCTCATTTTCACAAAGTGAAGGATGTTGCAATCTACCTACACTGAGTGAACATTGATTTGGTAATCAAGTCTCAGCTAGCCAAAGGTGGTGAGCTAAGCTAAAAAAAAATGATCAAATGTGCAAATGTTGAAAATGAAAACAACACAACTCTGAGGGACAAATAGAAGTAGAAGGGAGCAAGGAAAGGCAGTCTTCAGATACTCCCTCAAAAGCACAGGGCTTGGCCTGAATCACCAGGGATATTTCCCAGAGAAGAAAGCTATGTATCAGATCTTTCTGCATAATTCTTCCAAAGAAGCCCAAGGCTTATCTTGTTCATCTCAGCCCCTATGGTCTCATCTAGTCTTAAAGGGAATTGGCCTATTAAGGACAGAAAGAAGGGGGTTTTTTTAATGGATCAAGCATTCCTCAAATCTCCCTGAAGAGGATGATTTACCCCTGCACAATAAATGGATTTTCTTGAGGGCAAGTGGAAACTATTACTGTTTTCCCTAAGATTATTTCTGTGATTGGCTTCCTGCAGTAGACTTCAGTGGTGACCCAAGTCATTGAGAGATTTCTTTAAAGGAAATATCAAAAGCGTAGTAGGTTTACAGCAGAAGCATTGTTTTTCTCTGAGTAGTAATCTGAAGCTTTTCAGCTACAAGCATTGCTATAGTATCGTCATATTCTCCTACCATTTTGTGTTCCAACCCTACTAGGCCTCAGCTGCTTCTGTTTCACTCTTACCTCTCAGCTGAGGCTGTGCTACTGTCACCACACCGGCTACTTACTGTACTATCTGCTAGAACGTTGCCAACTCTGTTTCTTCTCCTAAGTTTCTTCTCCTAAGGCTGACCTCTGAGTTTCCCCTACACCTAAACTCATATATAGCTTTCCTGACTACCACCACACATTTTTTTTATACAGATGTTTTACCAAAAAGGAGCTATGTTCCCAGGAGATTGATCCCCAATGGATGTTGCAGAAACAAAATAATATTGGATTTGACAAAACACAATCTTTTAGTATGTTCTTCTTTTATTTTGGTTCCAAGAAAAAGAAAAATTACCAAGAGAAATGACATGAAATCAAATTAGCCACTTTAAAAAGAGCACAGATTGTCTTTAGGAATAAAGATACATAAGGCACACAATAATATAAATCAGTGATAATCACATTTGCTGAGAAACTCAGTAGGGACTTGCTTTCTGGATGAATTCTATCCCCACTATCATTCAAATCTCATTCACTTTTGAACAAGGGCAGAATTGACAAGAAAGCTACATTTATGCCTCAATATGTTCTATCTTAAGGAACTTCAATAATTTTTGGAAGTATTAACGGGAAGAAACAGAAATTATTGCTTCAGACAAATCTAGAAAAGATTAGATCATATTACGATAAGAGTGCTAAATTTGAGAGTTGTTTTCCAAGCCTAACCTCTGAATATGTTGAGGTTTGTTTTTTAACAGGTCAGAGTAGTTACTAAACAGGCTTAGGAACACATCCCAAGGAATTAAGTGCCCCTCTTAGTTAACAAAAGTTTATTATGAATTAAGTATCATCCACTCTTAATCCCAAAGGATTCCTCACATCTGGCAATCACCCAAGTGCTTTTTAAGGTCATGTCTCAATTTAGCTGTTATATGTTATATGTAATGAAAACTAGCAGCCCACCAAATAATTTTACTTCATAAACAAATCTAATAAGTGAAGGAAGGACCTTTTTGTTTTTTATGACCCAAAGTTTCCACTCGATGTCTCAGACGAGACTACTTCCACACGTACAAAAGATGACTAGGAAGGAGACTCTTAAAAAAAGCAGCATAATAGAGTAAGTTTTCCCTTCCAAGTAACAATATTCAGATCATGTGCCTGCCAAAAACCATTCGTTTTGGAAACATTTTTCTCCTGCTTTTCTCTCAACCTGCACCAAACAAAATACAAGTTTGCCATAAACAGAGTAACTCCAGTGCTGTAATATATATCAACGACAAAGACAGGACCTCTCCCACACATTTTATCATTGGTATCCATGGTGTTAAACCAAGCTCAACCCAGATCACCCTCATTTTTTAAAACCATACTTATTAGAGCATCAGGAAAATTTTTGAGAACAAAGATAGTACATGTCCTAGAGGAAATGGCAATTTTAAAAATCAGTGATATACAATTCTCAGAATATATGTGGGGTGTTGATCCTGTGAGGTGGAACTTCCTATAAAAGCTGAGAAAAGGGGATGCCTGGGTGGCTCAGCAGTTTGGTGCCTGCCTTCAGCCCAGGGCATGATCCTGGAGTCCCGGGATTGAGTCCCACGTCAGGCTCCCTGCATGGAGCCTGCTTCTCCCTCTGCCTGTGTCTCTGCCTCTCTCTCTCTCTCTCTCTCTCTCTATCTCTCGACTAAATAAATAAAATATTTTTTTTAAAAAAGCTGAGAAAAACAGGGAAAACCCTTGTGAGACCACTCTGCTAATGGCCCCATTGCATGGCTACTTTAAACAATAATAATAATTTTTAAAAGGTAAAAACATTAACATAGACTCTCACAAAAAATACACCATAATATAAATATAAGCCATGTTCAGTGGCTGAAATTTTCACGGAAATAATTTTCATCTCACAAATACCATACAAGAATGGAGAACCTTGCATCAAAGTAGGCAAGTCTCGGGAAAGTCGAAAGGATCTTTCTACCTGGTAGGAAAAAGCAAAGGATTAAAAAACTACCATTTTTTTAATAAGGCATCATTGTTTTAAGATCGATATAGCATGTGTGAGATACACAGGTGTAGATTAAAAACACAGTGGGAATTTAACAAATGATAGCTTTATTACCCTTAACATTATTCAGCTTAGAATAACATATATTTAAGCAGTGTCTTTTCCTTAGCTTTATTTTTTTTAATATTTTATCCATTTATTTGAGAGAGAAAGCAAGCACAAATCAAGGGCAGAGAGAGGGAGAAGAAGAACCCCCGCTGCGCAGGGATCCTGACGTGAGGCTTGATCCAGTGACCCTGGGATCATGACCTGAGCTGAAGGCTGACACTTAACCCACTGAGCCACCCAGGCACCCCTTTTTCTTAGCCTTAAAAGAAAAACTAAGGACATTCTATTTTTGGATGGCACCTGTAACACAGAGACCCTCAACTGTTTCTCCTAACAAAGCAAATCTAGTCATGTAATGTGTCTACAGCAACTATGTCAATATGTAACTTATTTTTAATATTATTAATCTGAGTTTGTAAGCTCCTATGTCTATTGGAATGGTTTGTTTTATCCCTGGAGCCTCCAAATGCATAAAACAACATCAAGGCTTAATAAATGATTTTAAGTATGAAAACAAGAAGGAAGAAAAGGCATACATAGTCTTAGGTGTATCGTTGAGGTTAAAATCTACAGCCACCTTTAGAACATCTCATCAATTTTAAATAAAAGTCTTAGGGAAAAGTCAATGGAATTCTGGAAGGGTGATCATTTCCAAAGAATTTCAGGAGAACATAATATATAGTTGACTGTTTCTTTTATTTCAGAAACTAAGTTTTTAAACAGTATATGCAAGTCATTGTGAAGAATTACTTTATCCCGTGTCATTTTATATTTTAGCTGAGTAAATCTGTTATTTGCCATATGAGACAATATACAGTAGTCTGATATAGTGAAAGTTAGGTTTTGAACAATAATGTCATAATTCCAATAGAAGGATTTTTTATATAAATCCTTTGATAGATCTTTCTTCTGTTTTTTGAAAATCAGTGGGTCATTCTAAATCAGTTAAGCAAAGTATCTGTAAAACCAGGTGCAGTTTACCAATGATACATTTCAGATATTTTATTTATATGCTAAATTATATTGCTCAATCTTAGAAAGTATCAGACTTAATTTGAAGTTACAATGACTTCAAGATTTAGTGGAGAGGCAAGTATGAAATGGCCTACTAAACTATCCTCCATAAATAAAAAGGGTATTTTTGAAAACACTGAGTCACACTGAAATCTCAAGGAATAAAGATCAGAAAGGAAGAAAATATAGGGAGTTTTTTTCATCCTGGCAAACTCCATCTGCAAAAGCCTGAAGGAAAGGAAATTGACTTGGAAATTGACACGAGAGATTTGGGTTACATACAAGAATTTCCTAGCAAGAAACATCATAAAATCGAGTTGTTACTATGGATCACTAGTGTACTCTTTCATACTTCATCAGAATCTATAGATCAAATCATATCTGGCTTGGTGTTTAGTATTATTTAACATGAAAAAATTAAGATTATCTAATTTATAAGTATTTATGGAGCACTCACAACAAAGGAATTTAAGAAAATAATATGAAGTCACTTTCAGTCAGTAAACAAAATGTTTGTGGTGATCCTTCCTCTGGCTGAGGTAAATCCTCCCTCTGAGCTCTGTAGTATGGTGTACACCTCTCTATCACTGCCTTTACCAGATTATGTAATGATTTACTTATTTGTCTGACTGTTCAACTAGACTATGAGATTTTTAAAGTGCACAAGAGCATCTTATTGTCTGTATCCTAAATGTTTGTGATCTACTATAGATTCAATAGTTACTGAGCTAAGAATGTAAGTATAAAAGGGATGAATGGGAAAAAAAAATATCCATCACCCAAACATCTGTAGCAAAATGTAAAAATGTAATCATCCAATGAAAAATAAATGACTGCCAAAAAGTATATCTAGGTTTTTATGATAAATATTTTATAACAGAAGAGGCCTCAAGATTCAGTGATTTTATTTACACATTACTCTGGGATATAAGAATACTTTACCTCTAGGGGGGAAAAAGGCAAAAAAGAAAGAAATCACTTCCATCCAATACATATAAAAACTTTTATAGATATATTTCATTAAAAATATTGTACATAAAGGGGAATATTTAAAACCAACAGAAGAAACAGAGGGTTTTTTTTAAAGCTAGAGAGGACTTTATATAGCTTATTCCAGGTTCTCATTTTAAAGTTAAGTCAAAATATTGAGAAACATTAAGAGGCATAACAGATAGATCTATGTGCAAATCTCAGCTCTGCAGGACTATGACTCTAGGAAAATTGGACATTTCCAATTTAATTAGTCATTCTGAGCCTTTTAAAATAAAGATGAATTAAAAATATCCTTCAGGAGGGGTGTTTGGGTGGCAGTCAGTTAAGCTTCTGACTCTTGGTTTTGGCTCAGGATTGTGATCTCAGGGTCATGAGATCAAGGCCCATGAGGGGCTCCACACTCAGGGCTGCTGAAGACTTTCTCTCTCTCTCTCTCTCTCTCTCTGCCCATCCCCTCTCAAGCAAATAAATAAATCTTTTAAAGAATATATATCTTACAGTATGTTGTAAGGGTTGAAATGAAAGTACATGCCAGATTGATAGCAGAAGTTTAACGCATGCTACTTATGAAGGGAAATAATATATTATAGAATAAAGAAATTTAGTGTCAGTGTAGTCTGAACTGTGACTATATAATTTCTTAATAAATAAATGCAAATTAATCTCTCTGAATCTCCGTTTCCTCATCTATAAAATTAATCGAACTTACTGGAGTAGATTGAGTAACAGCCACACAAAGATGCCAAGTCCAAATCCCTTTTTTGAGAAAATAATTTTTTATATGTAATTATGTTAAGACCATGGGATAAGATTATTACTCTGGCCTGGCCTTAAATGCCATCATGAGTATGCTTATGAAATATAGTATTTGATCAAAATAACTGCCAAATAAATATAATAAATATTGGTGTAGTTATTACTGTTATTAACATACTATTTATAAAATGTTGAACAACAGGTTAGTGGAGTATGTAAAAAGAAAAGCTCTTCTATCCAGGACTCTGTGCTCTCCATTTCATCATGCTTCCATCCATTACGTACAATTTATGAAATGGCTTTAATCTACTTTTCTAGTCTTACTTCCTGACATTCCTCAACCACTACACCTACCCTATGCTCTGGCCTACCTCTACCCAAATAGCTTATGAATTTTAACATCTTCAGGTTTATAGTCAAGCTGTTTTTAAGAGGTCCCTCTGCTGAAATACCTTGCTTCTCTAATTCTCTACTGATTGAACTCCTTCTCATCCTACAAGTTCCAGTTACTCTAAGAGATCTTCCAATTTAATTGACAGAATATAATCATTTCCCACTCTGTATATGTATCACAGTTCAATAAATCAACCAGTGGTTCTTACATGTCATTTAGGTGCTGTTTTATTGTTGTTGTTGCTGTTGTTGTTTTCCTTCAAGGCTACGTTATACAATCTTCTCCCTATTAGAATGAGCTCTGCAATAATAGGAATGCTCTTACTCTTTTTACTTTCCAGACCAACTAACAGAATGAATTATTAAGGACTGAGTGAACCCTTGTGTAGGATAGACATTCTAAATATTGTCTTCTAAACACACCTGGAGCTTCAGATATGGACACTAGGGATGAAGCTCTATACATTACAAAGAGGCAAAAAAAGAGCTCTTTTAGTTGTTAGGTACAAGAAGTAGGAGTAGTATAATTATCAGGAAACAAAATTATATTCCATATACAAAGGTACCAGAATTTTACAGCTAACTAAACCTCTTTATTGTTGAAAGACAGGTCAGTACAACCATTTAAAATAAGAATGCTACTTCTATCCTTTCAGTTAACATGGCTAACCTAAGCATCAAGGAGAGTGCTCACAGAGACAACAGGAAGGGATTTTACTTTTTTTAAGAAATATAAGCTTTTATGTATTAATTTGAGAGCGAGAGTGAGTGAGAGAGACAGTGTGAGCTGGAGGTGGGTCAGAGGGAGAAGAAGAAGCAAACTCCCCTACTGAGCAGCGAGCCTGACAAGGGGCTCGATCCCGGGACCCATGATCATTACCTGAGCTGATGGCAGACACTTAACTGACTGAGGAAGCTAGGTGCCCCAAGAGATATTACTTTCTTATCAATATATTTTGGGAGCTATGGAATGATCAGAGTAAGGCTACGGGCTGTCACAAACAGAAATCAAGAAGTCTAGATTTGAGAGTCATTTATTTGTGTTGGTGAGCCTATCTGCAGACCATGTCACCGGGTAAAGCCAAGGATGACTGGGAAAGAAGATTCTGGTTAGAATCTGCCTGTACAACTGACTTACACAGGTCTGCAATGCTGAGATGGAGAGGCATGCTGTTGCTCAGGCCTTAACCCCACATGAGTGAGCTTGAAAGGCTCAGATATTGGTTTCTACTCTCAAAACTTAAAGGATGATAATCAGTTGCTCAGGTCAAATTTATGAGGCTGAATGCAATAAAACATCCAGTTTTTTAAGACTTAAAAGAAAATTCAGGCAATGTGTTCAGGTTTGAAATGGAAACAGGCACCTATTATGGAAGTATGATAGAAAAAAATCTTGAAGCATGGACTTCTACTCTTCAGTAAGGATTTATTTCTAAAAGTCAAGCTGCCCATTTATTGCTGAGATCAATCTCAGTAGGAGACAGTTAAAAACTCATAATATAATATTCATATAAAAATAAAACAGGGGAATTCATTATTATAAAGGAATACCTTAACATCACTAAATATTCTAGACCAAAAAAAAAAAATAGTGAATAGATTCTTATGTAATCCTCATTTTGTATTAACAAATCATATGGAAATATATAAGCCTTATCAGGTATTTTCCATTCAAATTTGCCCAGAAAACACAATAACTAACCTCTCTTTAAATTATTCTTCAATCAAAAATAAATAAATAAATAAATAAATAATTCTTCAATCATAGCAATGTGTCAATTGTTTCTTTCAGAAAAATGGCAATGTACTGTTACTGTAGCTAAAAGCAAGAGTGAAATCTAACAAACATGGGTTTCAATCCTCTTTCTACCATCTACTAATTAGATGACCTTGGGCAAATAACTAAACCTTGTGAGCTACAGCTTCAGTTAAAAATTAAAATAATAATTCCTAAATTGAAGACTTGTTTGAGAATTAATTAGCATATCTGACACACTTAGTAAACTAGCACATAGTAGGTAATGCTCATATTATCCACAATATATTGAATTAATTATGGCAATACTGGCTGTAATAACTAATAAGCCCTCCAATTCAGTGCCTTAACATATAGAAACTTATTTCATGTTACCCAATATAGGTGTTCCTAGTTGGAGGGTGAGTTTTCTCAATATGGTAACTTAGGAACACAGGTTGTTTCCATTTTGTGGTCCATTTATTCTCTAGAGCTCTGAGTCCTCTATTCCAATTCAGAAGAAAGGGAAATAGATTGGAAAAGCCTCAGCTACATTTTAAAAGCACAATCTAATGGTGACAAGTTTTACTTTCATACATATTCCATCAGTTAAAATTTATCAAACAATCCATCGAGATATAAATGGGCTTGCACAATGTAGTTCCTAGTGGAACAGCTCTCTTCTAGTGGTAACTTGAAGGTATAAAAGTCATAACACAAATTCTATGTGAACATCATCATGCATTCTTCCTCCTTGCTAGAAAACATCCACCCCCACCCTAGGCTGTCCAGTCACAGCAACCGGTCACAGCATCCAGCTTAAAATCTAGGAGCTGTGAGCGTGACACCATCCTTTCCATTAGATCCATATGTGCCAACTTTTAGTCTGGAGATGGATGAACTAAAAGGCAAGTTGTCTTCCTTCCACACCTCTGACGTTCAATATACTGTGTTAGAGCAAGACAGGATAATCACCATAAAAATTCCCAAGGAGAAAAAGGGAAGAATGGGAAACACATGATATTCTTGGTCCATAGTAATAATGAAGTCCTGCCAAGAGGGCATTGTGAAGACCCTTACCCCAAATGATAGAGCCCTCTGATTAGACTCTGGCTCAAAATTCCCTTGCCAATACAGTTCTTTCAAAGTTAGTAGGTTCCTGATTTGTTTATTCTAGTGAATTCCATGAGTCAATAATGACAAAGTTCTTTTACCTTCACTAAAACATTGAGCTCAACTGTGTAGCTGAAATCTTAATGGATTTTATCAACCTTATCTCATCCAATTGAGGTCCAGAGCCTTAAGCTTTTCCAAACCTTATGAGGTCAGAGATTTCTGGACTTTATTCCCCTTTTTTATGCCCTTAAAATCAGTCAAGTTTTGCTTAAATTCATCTCTTTCTTAAACTATCTTGTAAAATGCAGAAAATGACAATAAACACAAACTATAATATTCTGTTTTCCAATTTCTGGGCCTACAGCCATAGGTTAGGAAAGCATATGGCCTACCTTCAGAGTCATCACAGGCAACAGTTTTATCACAAGCCCTTCCACTGCAAAATATGCATCTCCATTGTCCTAACCTCTAATATCTGTTTTATCACCATCCAATCTTAAGTCAATGTTACCTTTTTTTTTTTTTTTTTTTTTAAGTAGTGACCCAACTTCTAATATTCAATTGGTTTGGTAACAATGACCACTATAACAAAAATATTTTCATTGATAATAGATGTTCACTTCTCACTCAAATATTTCAATTATTTTTAGATGATAAATCTGTGTCCTAGTCTCATCAGTCAAGTGGTTCTACTAGCAGAAAGGAAAGATAATATGGAGATGCTCAATTAGCTCCTTAGAATCAAGGCCTAGGTGTGGGGTACACCATTTGCTCTCATATTTCAGTGGACAGAATGAATCATATGGCTACATCTGGACAAACAGTACACATGAATTATAGTCCCTGGGTGGGCTATCCTTTGAAAGGAGGAGCATGAATTTTTGGTAATTAGCTGGATTTCTCTTTCACAGATAATTAATTAATAGCATTAATCTTATTATAGAATAATTGAACATGATAAAAGAGCAGGAATATTAAAGCAGGATATTAAAGCATAGTTCAATGTTCTAATGGTATGAGTATAATTCACAGTTCTAATACAGGACCCAAACTAAAATATTTCTAATTTCCCTATGAAAGTCTAAATTAATGTCACTTTTAAAGTGAGGGTAGGTTGCTTCTGGCTCAGATTAATGTTCAGATTTCATTTGAGCTAGGCATATCAACATAGTAGGCAAGATAGCAGATTTTTCTTTTCATTTAAGTAATATTTGATTAAGTTGCCTGCTACTATGTACCAGGCACTATTCTAGGCACTTAAGACTCATCAGTGAACAAGACAAAGATCTCTGCCTTTGTGAAGCTTATACCCAGAAAGATGTTCAATATCATACAAACAGAATGAATTCTATAAACACAGGTTAGTTTCTGAGAAAGTATGTTTTTACAGCTCACATCAGCCAGGCTAGATTCTTATTCACATTCTGCCCATTAGGAGAATTGTACCCTTGGCCAAGACATGCAGCCTCCCCCAAACTCACTTGCATCTCTTAAACTGAAACAGTAAATTTTTCTTCCTTACTTTACCCAGTTGTTTCAAGGGTCAAAAGTGACATTACATGAGAAAGTCATTAGACATTCAGGTGTGTCAAAAACCAGTTACGAATAACCTTGGGCCATCCAGATTGGAGAAATGGAAAGATTCCTGATTCAAGGCAATGATTATAAAACTGTCTAGGTTTAAAAATCTTTCCCTAAGTAAAATTCCTGGCATAATATTCATTTGACTTTCTCACAGTCATTCCATTAGGATTCCTGTCAGCAAAACAAACAAACAAACAAACAAACGATTCCTGTCAGCACCCACTTCAACATATATTAGCATCTGGTTACTTCTTATCACTTTCATCACCAAAATCCTGGTTTAAGTAATCATTATTTCCCACCAGGTTAATTTTGCTGACCTCCCAACTAGTCTTCCTGCTTTAACTCATAGTCACTGTCCTCAGAACAGCCATGGTGATCTCATTCACTGTTTGTGAGAGTCCATCATGAATTTTCTCCAAAGGGGCATATATTCCTCAGAAGTGGTGCATAAATAACATATTCTCTGTATCCTTCCACATTCTCAAAACTCCATTGGCTATATCTTCAAAATCAATGCAGAATCCTACCATTTTTACCCACCTCTATTGCTATCATCCAGGCCCAGAACCCTCTCATCTCTCCCACAAATTATTATAATGGCCCCCATATAGGTATCTTGCTTTCATCTTTCTCTATAATCTATTTCCCACATATTAAGGAGTTAGAGCGTGGGAATCCTTCAATAATTCCAGTTCATTCCAAATAAACTAAGGTCCTACGCATGTCCTTTAAGGAACCTGTGATCTTGCCCCTGGCTCCCTCTCCAGCCTTCTCTTATTCAGTCTTTCCCTTTGCTCACTCTATTTCAATTTGGACTCTTGGTTGGTTTTTTTTTGTAATGTTTTTGTTTTTTGTTTTTTTCTAGAACACAAGCTCAGATGTGTCTTCCCTGTTGCTCCCTTCTGAAATTTTGGCTCCCAGATATTGCCAGGGCTTTCTTTCTCACTCTGCCCAGAGAAAGAGAGAGGCCTTCCCTAGCCAAACCCATACGAAAGAACAATTATTTGAAACTATCATTCACTATCTCCTTATCCTGGTTTCTATCATTCATAGTACTGATCCCTATTATACATGTCTTGTATTTGTTTATTGTCTATTTCCATGTGCCATCAACAACATAAACTTAAAAGAACAAATATTTTGTCAATTTTTTTCAGTGATTAGAATACTGCTCAACATATAGTAAGTTAAATGCTTTAGTAAATTTAGTAATTTAAATAATTTTTAAATAACTAAATGATCTTTGAGAATATCAATTTTTATTCATATTGTTCCACTTAATAAAGCATGTATTCTAAATTATAACAGAATGATGCTTCTCCCAGGAATTCAGTAAAGCTATTTTTATCTTAAATTAATAAAATGTAGCTTATACTTTATTTTTCCTGAATCAACCTTAATATAAAGAAAGTTTCTCATAATCTTGGTAGCTAAGGTGTATTACTATTAGAATAAGACTATCTTAATGTGTGACCATTACAAAATGACTTTTCAGTCACATCCAAATGTACAGGACATCTTGATTTACATTATTAGGTTTTTCATCTAGACTACAAGGCCATGAATGCAGATAGAACTGTACATGTGTGCCTACAATTCTTATATCTGTAAATGACAGACATTTATATATTTATATACCTTTCTGTCTCCCTCTTCTTAGGTTTCTATTTCTACCCTGGTATTGTGGGGAAGAAGAAAACATACTTCTCTGTTAAAATACAGATCTTAAAAACTTTAAAATCACAGTGCAAATTCTATATACTCCAGGAAAGGTAGAGTTTCATTAACATATACTTTTCAAAGGTAAGTTTTCCTCTCAAAATTTGGTAATTAATTGTTATTGCTTCCTTATAAGTGTCATGTAATTACTGAAAATTCTTCACTGGACTTTGCCTAATCTCCTTATTTCTGTAATAAAATTTGCTATTGAAATTCTTGAGGTTTTGCTACTAGTTACCAAATAGAGTTTGATTCCTTTTTAAGAATCCAAGATTAATGAGCAAATGAAACCGGTCTTGAGATAATTGCTACCCTCTTCCAAAACAGAAAAGTGTAAGAATGCATAACAGATTAGCTCCGAAAATATACTCTCCATGTCAGAAACCTGGGCTTTGCATGTTAAACACACACACACACACGCACACACACACAAACCCAAAAAACCTGACATTGATAGATCCTCAGAAGACACTGCTTCAACAACACTGGACTTCTGGTTCTGGGAGTCACATTGGCTCAAGTGTTATGAGACCATTAAAAGCACTATTTAAGGAATGAAATAACTCATAGGTTCTAGATTATAGATAGCTGTCCTCTGGAACATTATTTTAAAATTTAGAAAAGTTGAGAAATATTTTATTCCCCAATAAAAACTAAACAAAACAAAATCTTATGAGAAAATGGGATGGAAAAAAACCCTTTTTATTTGTCTAAGTAATTTGATTACTTTGGAACTCATGCTGTGAAAAAAAGTAATAAAACCATTAAAGGTACAGCTGTTCTGGCCATACACTTCTAAGATTAGATTCCTACAAGCTGAATCAGAAAAAAAAAAAATCTCTTGACCAAGTATCCAGCTTCCTTCCACCTCCTTAGTTTACCTATTATTTCAACCCTTCATTTTCCCTCCCATCCCATTTAAAATCACTCCTACCTGATTTTGTAGCATAACAAATTGAAAATGCATCTATTTTTTTTTTCTAGTCTCAACTCCTCCTGATATCATTTCTTCCCAACATCAGTAAATTTAGCTATCTAAAATATTTTTTTCCCATGATGGTTTCTTCCACATTGACTCTTGTCTCTTTCACTGGTCTATATACATTCAGCTGATTGCAATATCCTCTGTGATTTCAAAGGCAGAGGTTATAAGAAAGCCACATCAAAGGAACTTTAACATAATTGAAAACATTTCCCTTTTAATGTATCTAATTCATCCATGTATCCATTTAATAAATGAGCTTCCTATGTATTAGGTTCTATATTTGGCACTGTGAGGCATATAAATGCATGGAAGAAATGATCTTTCCACATCAGAGTATATGTGGGGAAGAAAATGCTCAGAATGTACCTAAAAGACTGTATCAGATAAGTGTTATAAAGTGGGACAAGCTAATTCTTAAAAGATACAAAGAGCAATTACCTCCAACTGGGAGGACTATGGACTATCCAACGAAGAGGCAAACTTTCAGCTCAGTCTTTAAAGGAGGCCTAGACTTTTAACAGAGGACATCATAATAGCCGTGGGATAGGTGTGAACCAGAAAGCAGAGGTGAGAAACCTCCAGTTCAAGCGCCCAGAGAAGGATGACTAATTCACAATGATCTAGGCCTATGTTATGATCTTAGTGATCAAATAAGAAGGTTGGATGAGAGTGAAGCAAATGGCAAAACCCCAGGCAAACAGTTGGGATCTGGCATAGGCTAGTGGTGTTCAAACATTTTTGTTCACAAACTCCAAAAGAATTTTGAAAGCTAGATACCCTCTCACATAGTTTAAGATTAACATCTAAATAAAACAGTTGTTATAAGTTTAAGTATTTGTAAAGGGTACAATTTCTGGATAAGATATTGACTTTTAAAATAATGTTGTCCCATCACTCTTTTAAATATATCTCATAGAACCAGAGTGGTACTTTGACAGATACAACTATCATCTATTTAAATAAACATGGATAATCTCCACTTTAAATTTTACATTGTTAATATTTTGTCTTGAATTTATATTGATTCCATCTCCATGACATAATTTTACCTCATGTATTTGTATGCTTGAAAGTCTTTTATTGCTATAACACCTCTCCGACAAAAAAAAAATTGTGTATGTATAAAAGAAAGCAATGGTAGTTATTTTTCTTATCCTTAAAGTCTCTAGGGCTAACATTAAGTGTTCTGTATTGAATTATTAACATTAGTGGTAGTGCAGAATTTGTCAATATAGCCTACCCAGATTTCAAATTTTGGTAATTATTAAACATAAAAGTAAATTTTTCTGGAAATTACTCTCACAATGTGATGAATGAGGCAGATTTTTTCAATTGGTTCATTATTAATAAGTATATATCATTTTGACTAGGATGAAATATGGCTCACCATCAAGTCTTCCATTTTTCACTTTTATAAACGTAGCATAGGAAAAGTCGCTCATAAAATAAGGAGATGGAAATGGGAACGTTGTTTCCATAGAAATTTCCCAAAATTGTTTGAACTTTGTCAGCACTATCATGCCAAATTTCACATGGTGATCTATCATCAAAAATAATTTTTAATGATCTACCAGTTGACAACAAGATTAGGTCTTCCTTCAGTTTTGTTGAAAAACAGGAAACCACCTGCCTTGAAAAAAGGATGGGGGAGATCTAATCATGCAAAGAAGCCCTGTGACAGACTACAAAGTTAAAGAGCAGATGCCAAACGACACATTCATACCTGCGTATTCAAACTGGAAAGAACATTTCCCTGCCCCTTTCACTCACACAAATGTAAAATCATGTCAGCTGCAGCAAGAGTCACACCAGAAGCAATACAAGCACATATGAATGTAAGTGACAACAATATTAAATTAACACTTAAATTAGTGGACATTAAATAGAATTTGAGCCCTCTTTATCATTGTATGTAAGATAAAACCACTGTTACAGTGGAAGAAAAAGAAATTGACCCTTCTTTATGAAAGCTTTTAGGAAAGAATGTATTTTTATAACATTTTTCTAATTTCAGTTATCTTTAATCTAGGTCCTTTCTTTCCAGACAAACATAAATCACACAATTACTTTCCTTCTTTTTTTTTTCTTGATAGAAAAGGTGGTTTGCAATGTGCAAACAAGATTCCTTTGTGAAATTCATTCTATCCTCCAGAATTACCAAGAGAATTGAAAGTAAAAGCAAACCAAAAGTCACATAGCTGACTTGAGCCAAACTAATTCTGAGATGTGCTCCACAAACTTGGAGCCGACAGTTTTTGAGTGAACCGTATTTGAAAGTTGGCAAAATAACTTCGTTCCTCTTCCAAACAGAACAATGCAATTTGACTTGGACCAGTAGTCTCACACTCTTATTTATTTATTTATTTATTTATTTATTTATTTATTTATTTATTTACTTATTTTTACAAATTCAGATTAGTTTCCCATCACCTCACTCTCCGAATTACTCATCTTTTAAGAATTAAAATGCAGCATCTTTATTTAAACACTTTTCACAATATTTTAAAAGATAAGACATAGACTCCCCAGAAAAAGTAAAATTAAGCAATATAGAGAAATTCTAATTCCAAAAAGTATAACAACATAGTTAAAGAGAAATAAAATTTTGGTGAGGAAATGTGGCCGCATGCAAACTGATTTACATGTTTTTCTCTGCCAACGTGTTAAACTGTCCAAATAAAGGCCCTCTCTAGTTCCTACCAACTAAGTGCTCCTGAATCTATCAACCTTATCAACTTTATTGAATTCTCTTTGTGGAAAACTAGCAGGATTTCCATTTTAGACTCTTCTAGATCTCTTAGTAGATTTCAATACCTGGGATTAAGGAAATGACAGATAAAAAAACTAAGAATCCACTTATTACTAATCAGTGCTTATAAATTTTTTATTTTAGAACATTGAAACTTGTTATCTGAACCAAAAAAGAAATGCATAATTGATAATTTGGGACAGTAAGAGTAGCATGCTTCTTACATTATTTTTTGTACTTCTCTGTTATTCTTCAGTTTCTCAAAGGAAATAGAAAGGAAGGGACTAAAAGAAAGTAATACATTGCCCTCCCAATATTTGCATATATCTAATACAACACACACACACACACACACACACACACACACACACTTTTTGGTCATTAAAAATAATCCAAAAAAATAAAAAAATAAAAAAATAAAAATAATCCAAGAAGAGAAATGTTTACTCATAGAATGAGAGAAAGTAGATTTAATTTGATAAATTTTAAAATACTTCACCATAAACCATATCAGATTTGCATCTGTCTATGAATTCATTTGGTAATATTCTAATTGTGGCATAGATTGAAGTCATAGTATCAGACAGACTCAAAATTGTTGCTCTGAGTTATACATAAGAAAGATGTTAAATAGATCAATATATGGGGTGCTGAGAGAGATATTGGAATAATACATCTCTAGAGAATTCCCCTTTAATTAATCAGTCTCTTTACAAAGGTAATTCAAAGGAAAAAATATCCACATGCCCAACCATTATTCATTTGACTTGTGGAAAATGAAGAAAAATAAATTTGCCTACATTTATTTTTAGATTACATTCAAGTTAGAAAATATTCAGTAGTCTCAAAGTAATCGGAGAAATGTAAAACAAATGATTTATTACAAAATTTATATCACATATAGAGATATCTGATATAAAAATGCTAAACAAATGTATGAATTAGAATAGAACAGAGTGGCACAAATGTAAGTTTTGTGGCTGATTCCAGCATAACTTCCAACAGATAACCCATTTACATTTTCAAAATTCACATGCTTCCTTCTCTTTAAAAATACCTATCTTAACAAAATAAACAATTCTAATTTGTCTTTAAAAAAAAGAAGAGAATAAATATCTCACACCACGAAAGAGAATGTTAGGGTCTTTCAATGATTACCCTACTTCAAAAGCCTTGCAAAAAGATATGGTTTTAATTAAGCAAAATAACTCTATATATCGACTGGTTCCACTGTCTTTTGGAAGTTTCCAGGGTTTTCTGTAATAATGTTCTGAGGAAAAAAAAATCTGTCTCAATCTCCATGAAAATACATTCAGTCCTGTGTATCTTGCTTAGTGCTCTCAAAATATTCAGACTTGGTGCCCTTCCAAATATTTTTTAAAACCCTACCACTCCGCAACACTGATGGATTTAAACACAACGGGCTAAAAGCAAAAAGAAAGGTGTAATGATTGAACATTGTGCAGTCTTAAAGGCAATCTGAATGAAAGCCTTAAATAACCAATATAAAATAAGTTAACCCCTCCACATTATTACCAACAGTAAGGATTAATTTATTTTAATCATATTCATTTTTGTTGTTCGGAGTTTCTCATCAGTCATAAGATTACAGCAGAGGGGAAAAAGAACTCCAATCATGCTTTACCACAGAGTTATAATTCATGTCTTCAATAATACAAATCATGTGAATAAAACACATGCACTAATTGAAAAATAGCTAGGACAATACCATTAAATTTTTATGTGGAGTAATTTCTAGCTGATAACACACACTTCATGTCTAACTCCAGACTCCCACCAAACCAGAGAGATGTCCCAGCAGGGGATGCTTGCTTAACAGAGAAAAAAAATACTTTAATGACAGCACATAATGCATACCCTATGCACAACCCACAGGGAAGTCTGATTTCTTTTAACCCCTTTAGATAACATTCACAGTCAATGGATTAGTTGTTCTTGTATGCTTCTGAATTCCAAGAATTTTCTTTGTATTTTCTATCCCCTTAGTGAATTCAAATTACAAGTTTTTATGTATATGCATATGTATTTCTACATAAATAGATACATAGTGTTATGTGATTATATATTATATATAAATAAACAACTACGTGTGTGTGTGTGTGTGTGTGTATAGTTTAACTGGCTTATTTTTTGCTAAAATAAAAATATGACCACCTGATTTCTCTATTCTAGTTATCAAAGTGAATTTGGTTAGCACATGTTCCCATTTACTACTCAAATCTAAAACCCAGGGTGTAGTTAGGGGTGGAAAGAAATACCCTGGCTATATACACTAAAGTTTATGTGTTGGTTAAGAATATATTCCAAATCCAGATTGGCAAAGGTAGTTACACTGCAAGGGCTGATTTAAGATACCAGGATTCTACGATATGTTGTCTTTTGAACTAGAATGACACTCCTCACCCGCCACTGGGGCCATGTCAACTCTAATCTGGAACAACTTCCTGAGCTGGAAGGTAGCTGACTTGGAGATGTGGATATCCTTTGTTATTACAAAGCAAGACTATTTATCTTCAGGGAGAACTGGCAAGGAGGAGAGCTTTGTGTTTTAGTCCACCTTTGACATTCACACTACACTTTTTATCTTGGTATTTAAGCACTTGTAAAAATACATCATTGACACACCCCTGGTGTGAGGCAAACAGTAGAGTCGTTTGGTAGCCCTGTGAAAATGAGTTACGAGAAAACTGGCAGATACTTATCCTTTATATTTATCTTTTAAGGACTTTAGGTGCTGTCTTGTTCATTCTCATAGCATTTGCCACAATAGGGAACCAACCTTGTGTTGGGTATGTGTTTCGCAGACGAACCCGCTCAATGACTCTGTTCGAACCAGCAAAGTCATACCACATTATTAACAGCTTCTCCTGCTCTTACTATTATGTACATTGAGTTAAACAGACATCAGACCTTCAAATTTTTAAATTACATTCTCAATCCATGTTTGGTTGCTAAGACCTTTGAATTTATCAAGGGTGTCTATAGGGCATATCTCTCAGGGACATTTTAACCTGTGATCCTGGCTGATGTCGAAGGATGACCAGGCAAAGTCGTGCCCCTGTGGACAAGTGCCACATTGAGGTGACCTCTGTTCACTGTGACTCCTGTTACCAAAAGCTACCAAATGCTTCTTAAAGTTTATGTGTTCTGAGAATATCCCCTCTATTCTCTCGTATATCATTCTTCAAAGTAAAAAAGGGAGGGGGGATCAAATGAGTTGTTCCATGAAGAAAATACAGCCGAGCACACGTTCTACTCTAGGAGAGATTGTTTTGAAGAATTGAAACAGAATCCAACTAACTCCTGATGAGGAATTAAACGTACCTCCAAGCAGTGCAGTCCTTTCTGAGTTCAACTTGTTCTCAAGAAGTCCAGCCTTCTTCTAAAACAGGCTTTTATTTCCATTGTTCATTTTAACTCCGTTATCTCCCTGCCTCCCTCCTTTCTTCCACAATTCTTCCAGATTAAGAAAATAAACCTTTTCTTTCTTTTTCTTTCTTTCTTTCTTTCTTTCTTTCTTTCTTTCTTTCTTTCTTTCTTTCTTTCTTTCTTCTTCTTCCTTTTTCTTTTTTTCTTTCTTTCTTTTCCTTCTGCCTCTCATCCTTCTCTTCTTCTTCCCATGGCATAAATAGACGTCATTTTAAATTCCAAGGATAGAAAGATTTGTAAGACAGGATTTCCATTTTCTTTCCCTGACTGGTGTCAGATGACTCCTTGATATTTCCATAGACGTCCACAGCCATAGACTCTAAGGCTAACCTAAGGCATGAGATCTTGCTGTATGTGACATAACATAATCTTCATGCCTTTGTTGAGCACTTACTTAGTGCCTAGCTCTACACTATACCCTGAGAACATTGAAATTAATACAATATTTTTCTACAATATTTTTCCCCTCAAGGAATTCATAGTATAGTGGGAGAAGCAGGCATGTAATTAAAATAAACACAGTAAGCGCTGTAGAAAATTGTACAGAAATCTGTCGGAAATAAATAGGGATCATGCACGGATTTTTGGAGATGACTACTTGATCTACATCTTAAATAATGGTTAACGGTTAACCTGAGAAGGATGAGGTGAGTGAGGGGGAGCATATGAGCATTACCCACAAAGGAGAGAGCATGAGCAAAAGCACTGTGGAAGGAACAAAATAACACCGCAGAAGCAAGGCAGTTATAAGCAGTTTGCGGTTATTAATCCAGGTCATAAATTGGTAATGCTGGGCAAACGTTTGCCCTGAAGACTTCTCTGTCTAACACAAATAAATTTGAGTGCTTTTGGGGGGGGGGGGGGTCAAGGTATACTTCAGCTTGTCACAGTCTCCGAAACTCCCTACTTCTTCTACCCAGTACGCTTCACTGCTTTCAGTTAACTATCTAGGCTCTGAAAGCACGTTTGCTAGCCCCAAATTTTAAAGCAGAAAATGGACAGAGATGAGGAGAGGAAGCTGGAATAATTAGCAAGAGCCCGATTATGGAGGGTCTAGACACATCGAGAGAGTGGCTGGATTTTATCTTGTAGGCCTGGCAGAGCCACCTTTAGGAAGGAAGGTGAGACGGACAGATGACACAGGACACTTTGTCAGTTGTTACCACAGGCCCACGGAAAGCAGAGGGATTCGGCTCTACTTACTTTGCCTAGACCAGAGGAGAAACACGTGACTGAGGCCTGCACTGAGCCAAGGAAAGAAGAGGCAGAGATGAGTGTAGATATTCAAAGGATGCTTTGGGAGGGTTAAATTTGGCAGAACTCAGATGATGAGGAAGAGAGCCAGTGGGAAGAGAGAATGGCAAAACATCTAGAAGTAGGGTGACCATGCACAGGTTCGTGAAGAAGAATGCAGACGCTTGTAGAGGACAGTTAAGGGAGCACAGGGCAAAGGGTGAAGGCTTCAGGGGTAGAAGGGAGGAAACATGTTTACAGGCATTGCTGCGTTGTGACTTATCAAATCTAGTTTCCTCCACAAGCTGCACACTGACTTCTAGGTCCCTGTTTTCATCTCTTTTTTCACCATTTGTTACATATGAACCTTGCATTTAACTTTGTCATGTCACACTGGCAGCTATACA
Source organism: Canis lupus familiaris (assembly GCF_011100685.1). Classification (NCBI taxonomy): domain Eukaryota; kingdom Metazoa; phylum Chordata; class Mammalia; order Carnivora; family Canidae; genus Canis; species Canis lupus. The sequence goes on along the minus strand of NW_023330854.1, from coordinate 31,566 downwards.
CCCGACTAACATACATACCTATTTCAAATTAGCAGATTCACTTACGGGGCAACCTCTTCTTCAAAGTATAACCAAACAGCACCTCAGAGACCCTCACTAGATAAACTGAATGTAGCTTGACATTTGAATGACTACTGTAAGAGCTTGCACGAAAGACTTCCACGACTGCCATATATAATGTAGACAGTCGAGGACAACACAGACCTAGGGCAATATCACACAGTGACGGAGCTCTCATTTCACTTAATAATGATAATGAATTGCCAAACCTGATTAATATTACCGCTCTATTCAAGAACCTGTGTTAGGGCGGTAGAACAGAAAGTCGAATAGTTTCTCTTTTATATTCAGATTTCAATCCTGGTCCCCCATAAAATTAAAAGGGAGGTATTCACAAGTTCATGTTGAATCTAGCTCCATTTAACCATTACAAAGTTCATGAAGAGTACAGGAAGTGAACTACTTACTGCTTACATTGAAAGGAACGTTTGGTGTACTCAGCTCCCTCCCAGATAGATGTCTAAGCTGCAGAGAAAAGGAAATAAAGCAGATATTTCTAATACTAATTAGCTTGTGCTGTATAAACACTTTATACTAAGAAGGGATTTTATCATTTGAATGTAGGGACATTTCAGATCCATGGTCCTTCTTAAAGGGGTAACATTTGTCCAATACCATTGTTTTTATTTGTCCTTTCTGTCATTTCTACAGTGCTGGGCTTCATGAATCTTGATTTATGAACCACTCTCGGTGAGTAGCCAAGTTATTTACACAACATTTGTAAAGTTAGATGAAACTGTCATTCATATCCATTTCTTCAAAAGATGGTGATCCCTAGGAATTCCAGCTAATGACTTAGAAAGTGGAGGTTCCTTTTTCATTTTGTTAAAAGAGGCTTATCTTCCACTGAAAAGTAGAATGTTGATCAGTGCAGTGTATAAAATACCAAATTATGTAGAATCAGATTATTCAGAAGGAGACAAGAGAGATGTTTCAGGGCAGGAGAAATAAGCAGCTTTCTTCCTTTCACAGAAAGTTCTAGTAACGTTATGATAAATTCACATTATTTATAAACTGTTGATACAGCTTCATGTTTCTGTCAAAGTGTTAGACATCTCCTGAGATAGATAGTTGTTCAAGCTTATGTAACACTAATTTCAACTACTGTCCTTATCTAAATCTAGGCCAATGTCTCCATAAACTTGATCCTAAAATCTGTGAACTCTGGGCAGCCTTTGTCTAGTTACATGACTCTCAGTTTCCAGGTCAAGTCAGAAAAGCTAACACGAACAAGCCTCTCTGTGCTTCCTTCATTTCTGGCAAGAACTTAGGAGGAAAAAAAACGAACAGGGTAAGATTAGAGTCCCTTTGAACCCCGAGTGATCCAGGACTCGGGTTGAGTGAAAGTGGCTTTGGGTGATGATGTCATTTACACATCAATGTCTGTCTCTCCTGTTATCATTGTTCCACAGGGACTGTTTCTGTTAGAACTTCAAAAAGTCCTTTATGGCTTAAAAGTGCGTGTGAGCTATCAACAGCCAGTTTCCTTATTTGTCCTTTTCTCCCTTGGCCCTTTCTTCTTTTCTTCACTAGTACATTAACACAGACTTGAACTTGCTGGCTAGTTTTGTTTTAATAATGCTAGCACACTCTGCTGTACGCTGGTAACATCACAACATGCTCAGTACTCACTTTGACGCTGTTCTGTGTCTCAACATAGCCGTCTGGCCCAGCTAACTAATTTGGCGCTGAGGATGAACATATCCTTTAGGCTGGGCAGCATTTCAGTCATCTTTTTGGTTGTTGTTCTGGACAAATGATCATAAAACAAAACTTTTATAACTTTTTCAGCATGACTTTTTTTTTTTTGTACAATTTTCCCAACATGATTCATTAGCTTCAGATATATAAATGAGCAAGTCTCTTTAGTCTTTTTAACCACCCTATTTATTTTGTCTTCTCAGTGAGATATAGCAGTAACCAACTGACCTTGAATTTCAAATGTCTGTCCTCTTATTCTTTTTACTCCCCACCCCATCTACCCCATTTAAGCCTTCATTCGTGACTTTGAAGAATGCCACAGCATTGTTTTAGTGCTTTAAAACAAGATTCTCCCTTAATAACATCAAGAAAGGAAAACTGAATGTTTTCAAGGCACAAAAAGTAATGTTGTTGAAGCTTAACCTGATAGAGCATAATGAGAAGGGTAGTCTGACCTAACAACAGATCTTTGCTGCAAACAAACAAACAAAAAAACAAACAAACAAAAAGATGAGCATTACTTAATGCTCACTGGATTTTTCACATATATTATGAAGGGATAGTGCAAAATAACTAAAATAAGAATGCACGTCTTTCATTGAAAGCATCATTAATACATAGATTGAAAAATGAAGTCATACGGAGCTACTGAACTGCACGTCAGTCTTCCTCCCTTGTTAGTTCCATCCACTGCGAGAAGGAAAGTAAGAATAGGTTAGGTGAGATGCTATGAGAGATGTTAGGTCAGTGGGGCCATCATTCTGCATTTCTGAAGCACATTTCCTAGGCCCAGCAGCACTAGAGTCTCCTTATAATAGGGTTCAAGATCTATGCTTAAAGATATTGTAACAGGACAGATTATGGTGTAAATCCCTCTGGAATGAGGTAAGAACAAAAGCATGTACGTGTTTTATGTAGATTATGTTTAAAGAATGGGTATCAATGAAAAAATCTCAAACGACTTGTTTTGAAAGATGTAAATCATATAACAAAATACAACATATCAAAAATCATAAATGGTGGCATAACGTGTTGCTGAGCCAGCTAATGAGTTCCTCTGTTACGCATCTAGATGCACCAGGTGGCACCAGTACCAATAGGAGACAAAGATGTTTCATTTCCTCCTCCTGGAAAATTATTACAACCATCTGCTAAGCTTTTTCATTTCCAGTAAACATGATTTCTAGTTTCTTACTTGCCTTGTTAGCAAAACACACATGGCATTAAAGAATCCCTTTGGTTTGGGGAGCGCCAAGAAGGAGTATGGCCCAATTTTGTCATTTACCAGTACAACCTCGAAATTTCAGAAAAATACAGGTAAAATTAGGGCTGCTAAAAGGGTGGGTGTCCAGTAGCATATAACCAGAAGAGGCAAGTAAGAGAGCCCGCGAGAGTCTGACCTACCTGGAGCTACCCGTGACAGTGTACATCCAGAGGCCCAGCATGACTGCCACCAAATCTAACCCCTCCCTCTGCAATCCGAAACAGCCCTCACACCACTTTAGGCTATGAGGACTCGGAGCAGCCTTTGTTTCTTCCCACTTTGGTGACATTTCAAATGGTTTCCATGTTAATAAAGAGCGTTTTTCAATTGTTCCGCAAACTTAGAGCTTTTAATTAAAGCATTGAATCAAATTAAACAACTGAAATATGATCTGCATGGTAGCTGGGACTATATCAGACTTGAGACAGTCAGCTTGCAGTTTACCTCCCCACCAAATAATTACAAACCTCCTAGCTGACATGATTTACTGCCCCTCTATAAACCTGAGCTCAAACATGCACATTCCTCAAAGAATCAAGATGATAGTAAAGCGGTTCAGAAAGAACGCCACCTACAAAAACAAGGGGATGATGGGGGAATAAGTGAGAAAGAAAGTTTCAGAGGAAAATAGATATTTCTTAAATCTACAACGGCCCTTTACATTAACAAAATACATTTTGATAAGAATCTTGGCCCCTGGCAAATTGAACCATGAAAAATCAGCTCCCTGAGTGTTCCTGTCAGAGGCCAGTGATGGAGGGATCCCTGTAAATTCTTAATCTGCTTTTTTTTCAGGGCAGGACAATATAGCTGCGCTGAAAGGAAGGTCGAGCTGCTGAACCTCCACAGTAGGTAACCCAGAAAGCAATCAAGCTGAGCTGGCAGGGAGTGGATTCCAACTGCACTCTGTAGTGAGGCCTTTTCTCTCCCTCTGCAGGTACCATACAGAAGGGAAGATTCCTAGGACTTGTGGCTTAATTTCTCTGGCTACCGCACTAATCGCACGCATCCCATAATTACTGTCTTTCTTTCTTCCTCCAGACTGTCATTCTTCTGTCTCTTAGCTCCATCCCACAAGCAGACAGTGTCTATACAAAGGCTGAGCTAGTTAGCCAGCCACCTGAGGGAACGCAGCGCCTCCACCGCGCTCCCCCGTGCCTTTTTTTTCTCTTTTTTCCCCTTCACTTGTCACCCCTCCCAGCCTCCCTACTAAAGAATATTTAATTTGCATTCTTTCCCAGCTAAAGCAGAGTTAAAGGGAATTGCTTCATTAAATAAGATGCCTGTGCAGAAAAGCCTCAGCAATCTGTGAGTCAAGTCTGGATTCCTATAGAAATAACCCCAGATATCCCAGGTACAGCCAGAAGACCACAAAGAGAGTCCCTAAGCTGCCCCCAGTGGGGTCAGAACTGGCATGGCCATATCTTTAGTTTCCTAACAAGTGTGACCTGTAACTTTTACCCTGGACTGGGCACTGGAAGGCTTTTCATGTTGATTTATGGCTTTTCGGTTGTCAGGATTGAAGTTGTTGAGAAATTTCTAGTCTAGCCACTGTGGAAGTTATGACAATATGGGTGTAGGACTATACTACTGAACAGGAGTGGGGCTTGTGTGTTGCCCACCAAGCCTAGTCTGCCTTCTAGTGGGTCCTTCTCAATCTGTGTAAGTACACGAAGAGGCTAACAAAAGCATATTCTAAAGGCTCTGGCGTGGGGAGCCATGTTCCTCTCTCCGTGTCGTTGCTGTGTGTCTTCCTAGGAGCCTGGGGTAGGCATGCTAACCACTTACTTAAAAGATTGATTGGTTTCCAGTCCTGGAGCATCTGGAGGCATTGTGGAGACAGTTTATGGTAGCCCTGGAGGTGCAAAGCACCTCGTACCATGCTGAGGTGACCCCATCGGTAAAGTGTTAATTGGCTCTGAAGGGAGCCTCATCTGGTCAATCCAGATGGAGATGCAGATTTATCTCCTTAGATTGAAAACACCACAAAAATGCCAAGCCACCTTCTGAGAAGAATGGAATTGATGCTAGGCAATAACAGATTGTCGATATAATGAAAGGTTAAAGAGCAATCAAATGACTTGTACTTCCCCCATTTTCTATAATGAACAAAGCTGGAGTGTTCACAGAGCATAAAAGCAATTTAACTTATCTGTTTTGTTTAATCTTGAAAAATATTTTAAATGCCAATGTCAATCAATTTGTGGGTTGTGGCCAAAATAATAAAGTATACTCAATAATTACAAATAAATTAGAAGGAAAAATGATGTATACAGACGTGGTTTAATTTACACTAGACACTGCCTACATACTTCAAGTCAATAACTTAGAGCTCTCTTAGAATAGTATATGGCTCAGGAAGACTTATTAAAGTACATGAACTCTGGTTTCCCCTAAAACTTAGCCTAAGGACAAAGGACAAATTGTTTCTTAATTCTAAATACTATTATATTCTTGTTAAATATCTAGCTCTTCAGGTATAGGAAATGTTATCGAAAGACGCTGCAACCTCATGAATGTAACATGAGTGCAACAAAGCTGAATATGTGGTACTTGCTCAGTATATGGAAGCCATCATCCTTATGCTTAAAAAGAAATTAGAAAAATCAGTGAAGATTTTAGAAGATTAAAAATAAATAAATACTCTTCCGTGGAGAGCACATATCTTCAGCTAATGAATCTCATTATGGTCAGAATATAATGATGATTCATAACTATTGCTTATCCCTCATCAGTCACTGTATCAAGTATTTTCTGTAGGTTTATGAAATCTCTGGTCTCACAATCACCCCTCACAGTAGCTCTTATAACCCAATGCAACTATCTAAATCTCTAAAATCTTTAAAAGGAGAGAAAATATAATGAAATGCTAGACAATCTTTCAACAATTTATCTGTTACTATGGATTACAAAGTAACCTTATTTGTGACTCTTTGCTTGCACAAATACTTGCCTGTTTCTAATATTTTAACACCAGACTGAGCATGTGGGAAAAGAGCCACAAGTTTAATCTTTGCTTAGGTGACTTGTGAACAATACTTACAATAGAACAAGCTATACTCTGCTTTGGAGACAGATGGGATCAGCGACCACAGAGAGAATAGAGACAAGTTCGGACACAAAACCTTAACTATCCCTTTGACCCCTTTGATGTTCTCTGCACTCCTGCCTGGATTGACACAGTGAAAGAGCTGGGACAATCATGTCTATTACTGCTGCTTCAATATGCTTAAGGCAAGCTGGCAAGGAAATTTTCCTTGACTATCCTATTTAATAAAAATTGTTAGGGAAAGTAGCTTGAAAAGGTACTGGGAAAACTCGTTCGGTATGCTAGGCTCATCGCAGAGACTTAATCATTTAGTGTTCTGGTTATTCCAGTGAAGAAAAATTAAATATATCTGTTTGACATATTTTATCATTGGACGGCCTCAGAAGCAGCATAACGACTAAGGAATGGGATCATCGGAGGCTGCACTTTCTCTTAGCCATTTTCCCCTCATCTTTGCAAATGAGAACTCATTTTAAGAAGCAGGTTTGTTAGGTTCCTCCACAATTGAAGCATTTCTTCATTCACCTAAGTGTTCCTGGAGAAATACGTGTTTATATCTATGTGAGTTTTCTACATAATTGAAGCTTACTCCTATTAAAAGTCAAACATTTTTAAGCCTATTTTCATCAACATTTTTCCAAAAACTTCATCTGAATAAAATTGAATCTCTTAAAATTAACTTCTTGAGTAAGAAAAGATAATGCTCATATATAATCAGTAATGTCCCTTGTAAAGTGTTTCTAAATTCAAACTGTGTAAGTCAGATCTTATTTTCCCCATGAAATAATAAGCAGTTTTACGTCCTTTACCAAAGGCCAGTTGTGGCTGATGCAAAATCATAAACATATTTCACCATCTCCAGTCAATTCATAATTTATTTTTTCCATATTATAGTTTAAATAGGACCAAGATGGTCACACACAAATGCACACAAACACACACACACGTTTAGTGTGTTATAGAAACTTATAATAATGTGCTTTTATAATTAATATTCAACATTTAGTGTATTAAGTTCTTATTGTTTTGTATGTAAAAGAAAATGTGAGATGAAGTAACACCTTCACTCAGAAAAACCCTAGAGAGTTCAACAGCAATCATCGAGGAGGGTTTTACCAGGGACATGGGATTAGTTACTGCACTTTTTACAACAAGCTCTGGGATACCTATTGTATTGCCTTTTAAAATTCTCATCGCATATTTCCCTATGTCAAACATAGACATTAAAGACCAAAAAGAAAATCATTTTCTTCCACCTTTGAAGGTTTCTTTTTTCTTACACTGCAATTCCTCTTAATACAAACAGCTTTACCTTGTGCCTTCATGAAATTAGAACTACATTTAAAAAATCACATTTACATTCAATTTTATATCATTGATTACCCATTATTGAATTTCCTTTTATAGGCAACTCAGAAGCACATGAGCACAATTTAACCATAACTCCACAAAACCAAATATCTTTGCCTCTTAGTCAAACCCTTTGTACTGCTATTTTAAAGAACTCTTAAAGTTTGATTCTGGTGTATCATTCCAAGTACTGAATTATTATGTATGGTCTAACCAGATCAGCACCACTGGGTATCTCATGAGAAGCATTAAAGGCAAATAGGAGACATTTGGGGGTTTTGTTTGGCTTTTAACATCACTGTTCACATCTTTACAATAATCACATGCTTTGTGATTTTGATGGTATAATTTGGGAGATGATTCCTAACATAGGAAGCTAAGATAAATGCCTTAGATACATAAATACCTAAAAATTCTCATAGAGGATATCAAGGAACAAGAAGATAATAGACAAATTAACTTAAATCTAGTATTGCTAGGAATTCTTGACAAACCAAGTGCCCAGCTGCAGAGGCCAAACAAGTTAAGCATTCAGCCACCATAGATTGCCACAGATTGTCTCCAGAAAGAATCACAAAGGTCCATAATTCCTTACAGAGTCATGAAAGCATTGAAATAGAAGTACTAGTTTTATGTAGATATATACTGTTTTAATTCCAACACAAGATTCTAGACAATCATATGTTCAGTTAAAAAAAAATCTCTATATTTGAAGATGGTACAAAGATTTGGCAAACATCTCTCTAATTTTTGTCTTATTGGAGACATCACAGCATTCTTAAACAGAAAGAAAAAAAAAACAAGACAAGTCAGAGGGAGGAAGATTCAGAAGTACCAGAAAGAGAATAATCACAGTCAAAAAGTTTGAGACACTATGACAAAGATAAAAGGAATTGAGGATCAATGAATTTAAGAAAAGGTACGACAGAAAATTCCTGGCCTCCAGTTATGAAATACAGATGTTACACCTGAAATTCTCCTGCTAAAAATATGTAGAAATGTGAAAAACAGCAACATAAAAAGGATTATAAGTATTTTGCTAAGTTTCCAAGAAATAGGGGGAAAGTTTTAAGGAGAAAAAAAAGGGGGAACTGAAAATACAACAGTAATTAGCTAAAATCTGTGGTTTCTGTGAACACAAGATGGTGAACATAAGGTAAGAAAGTTAATTTGGGGCCTTTCTAACCCAAAGCCCTTGGTTTTAAAGGCTACATGAGAATAAGAAAAGAGGAGTGCCTTCGTGGCTCAGTTGGTTAAGTGTCGGCCTTCAGCTCAGGTCAGGATCCCAGGCACCTGAGTTGAGCCCCATATCCGGGTCCCTGCTCAGTGGAGAGTTTGCTTCTTCCTTTTTTTCTCCTTCTGCCTCTCCTCTTGCTTGTGTTCATGCTCCCTCTTTCTCATATAAATAAGTAAAATCTTAAAAAAAAAAAAAAGAAAGAAAGAAAGAAAGAAAGAAAGAAAGAAAGAAAGAAAGAAAGAAAGAAAGAAAAGAGCATAGGAAAAGAGATGTTGCACCTCATGAGGAAGTGATTGGAAACGTAAAGGCAGGACCCTCAGGGGGACACATCCTTGGTATAAGGAGGGACAAGAGAAATTCTGCCCACTACCACAGAGAAGTATTGAGGGAATGTGTCTCTCAAGACTTTGGATGATCAAAAACAAAACTAAAAAGAAGCGAGGTGGGGGTGGTGGTGGGGGGAGACAGGCTCCTATGAAAATTCCACACTTTTGGCCCATGTTAATTTGAAGTTTAAAATTATAATCTCCTTATGATTTGGAAAGCCCCAAGTCAAGAAATAAATTTAAAAAATCATCTTAAGTTAAAACACTAGAAATAACAAGTATTGGCAAAGATACAGAAAAAAAGGAACCCTCATGCACCTCAGCTTGGTGGGAATACAAGATGGTGCAGCCACTATGGAAAACAGTATGGAGGTTCCTCAAAAATTCAAAATAGAAATACTATATGATCCAGTAAATGCACTACTTGGCATTTATGCAAAGAAAATGAAAACACTAAGTCAAAATGATGTATGCCCCCCTATGCTTACATGTTCATTGCAGCATTATTTACAATAGCCAAGATGGAAACAACCCAAATGTCCATCCATAGATGAATGGATGACGAAGATATTACATATATAGACAATGGAATATTACTCAGCCATAAAAAGAATAAAACCTTGCCATTTGCAACAACATAAATGGATCAGAGGGCATAATGCTAATTGAAATAAGTCAGAGTAAGAAAAATACCAGATGATTTCATTTAAATGTGGAATTTCAGAAACAAGACAAACAAAAAAGAGACAAACAAACAAAACCAGATTCTTAAATATAGAGGACAAACTGGTACCTACCAGAGGGAAGGTGAGTGAGGCCATGGGTGAAATAGGTGAAGGAGATTAAGAGTACGCTTAACATGATGAGCACTGAGTGATGCATAGAATTGTTAAATCATTATATTGAATACCCGAGACTAATATAATATTGTGTTAGTTACACTTGAATAAAAAGTAAAACAAAATAAAATACTAAAAAACAAATTAATCTTGGGTTGATTAATCTGAGGAACCTGACAGAATGTGATTACCACTTCAGAGGGGCAAACCATTAGCTCAGGCCACACAAAACTCCCATTGACAAATTCACAGTAAGATGAATTCACAATTAGAAATTTCAAAATTCATAAGGAAAGTCACAAGAGTCAACAGAAAAGCAAACAAAAGGATTAGAAAACCAAGTACTTAAGATGGCAAAATAATTAGATATTATAAAATGCTTTAAACAAAAATATAAATAAAGGAGTTGCAAATGAAGTGCATAAACACAGCGGAAGCTCAGAAATAAGGAAAAGAAGATGTAGAAAGAAAACAAAGACAACTACAAAAGAAAGATATGGTCATTGAAAGGTAAAAAGAAATAGCAGACATTAACGAGGGCACGTGATATAATGAGCATTGGGTATTATATAAGACTGATGAATCACTGACCTCTACCTCTAAAACCAATAATACATTATATGTTAATTAACTGAATTTAAATTAAATATATATATATATAGTAGATGTAATAAGGTTAAAATAGTAATTATAGTAATTATCACATTGCACGTACATAAATTTTAGCAGTTGTTATTGCTACCCAACAGAGGCATTTCTATTTGCTAGCTATTGGAAATGATGCTTTTCCAGGTCCTATTGGAAATGATGTATTTCCAGATCTTTACTTGTTAAGAATTGTGCTAATATTTTTCATGAGCCAATATCATATATGACTGATTAAGTATGGTCATATTGAATGTCTTAACCTAAAACTCTGCCTCTTTCTTAAATTCTAGGTATATAAACTAGTAAACATAACATTTGAATTTAGAAAACGTGCATAACAAAATGTAGAGCTAACGCCATTAAACTAGTGATCAAAAACATACATAAATACATAAATAAATAAATAAATAAATAAATAAATAAATAAATAAATAAATAAATCATGTAGTTGAGAAGAGGAGAGGATTGATGATCTGGTAAAAACAAATCTAAGGAAATTACACAAAATGAAGCACAGAAAGATTAATGAGATAGTATACATGAGGAGTTTAAGAAACACAGAAAGCAGGAACAAGGGATCAACTTGTGATTGGTTGTACAGAAGGAGAAAAGAGATAAATGATAAAAGAGACAATATGCAATGAGATAATAGGCCAGGGTCCAGGACGGTAAGCCCTACACGGGATAAATTAAATTAAATTCCTTTCTAAACATATTGCAGTAACATTGCTGCACACCAGAAAGAATGAGGTCTTAAAACAAGCCTATGATAAAAAGAAAGATTCTATACAAAGATATTTAAATGAAAACTATTTTTTATAGTAATAGTAATGAACAGAAGACAATGTAAAAATAGCTGTATAGCACTGATAGAAAACACCTGTCAACCTTAAATTCTGCAACCGTGTAATTATTATCACTTATACTGACAACAAAATTAAGATGTTTTCAATAAAGACCATGTTTGCCATTATGATCACTGAAAACTACTGAGACATGTATTTTGGGAATAAGTGAAAATAAAAGAAAGAATTCAGATTAACAAAGTATAAAACAAAAAGGACATATCTGCAAACATAGCAGCTTAAAACAAATATAAGCAAAAAAACTGTTCTTGTGAAATTAATAGAATTAACAGAGAGACTCTGAGTGGATAGCATAACAAGTTTTCTGGATAAAAGAAAACCCACAAATACTAACTCACAAAATCTAATATTCTAACATCTAAATGTTCCTCTTCACTCTCCATAATCTCTATGTATTACATACATAGAATATGTAATACAAAATAAGCCATTCTCAAAAACAACAGAATCAATCATCATAAATTAATCCAGCAAAAATCCTCTGGAAGAAAATTTTTATAATTTTTTTTTTTTGTTTTATTAGAGAGAGAGGAGGAAGGTGCAGGAGAGGGAGAATCTTAAGCAGGCTCCACCCACAACACAAAGTCAGATGCTCGATCTCACGATGCTGAGATCATGATGACCTGAACCAAAATCAAGATTTGGATGTTTAACTGACTGAGCCACCCAGATGCCCTTATAAATTGTTTAAATGGCATAGAAGTGGTCTTTAAAAAAAAAAAAAAATGGAGGTATAGCAGTCATACAGAGCTATTCACATTTCCTAGCTCACCAGCCTGACCCTCTGCAGGCTTTGCATGTTTTTAAACTGATGTATAACATTCAATTGTAAAAAAAAAAAAAAAAAAAAAAAAAAAAGTTAAAATTTAAAAAAAGCAGTTGTAATTGTGAACCTCACCCTCAAATAAAAACACAATAATATATCAAGTTACTGTTTGAACATTAATTCAGGAATATCGATTTAATTCTATGTATATTTGGCTCATTAAATCAGGGTTTTCCTCTGAGTACATGACAAACTTCTCTCTTCATTCCAAACTGCCCTAAAGTGCTGCATCCATCGTGCAAGCATACCAGAAGAACACACCAGTTTACCTTTTTTTTTTTCTCTTTTAATGGACATTTAAGTTGCTAACAACTTACTGGGTTTCCCTAGACAAAGCAAAATGCTAAAAGTTTCTTTCTGTACACATTTGCAAATATTTCTCTTGGATATTTATGCAGGTTAGGATTTCAACAGCAGGGAATATGCACCTCCAACTGTACAATATTTGTCAAACTACAAGAACATTTTTATTGTTCTACATTCTTTGCCAAAGCTTGAAATTAACTGATTAATTTTTCCCATCATTTATTTTTTTTTTAAGATTTTTAAAAATTTATTCATGAAAGACACAGTGAGAGAGGCAGAGACATAGGAGAGGGAACCTGATGCGGGACTCCACCCCAAGACCCCAGGATCCCAGGATCACACCCTGCGCCGAAGGCAGACGCTCAACCCAGGCGTCCCTGCCCATTTTTTAGATCAGTGTTTTGCACTTCTGGGGATTCCCAAAGATACAGATGCAGTGAAACCCCGGGACACCTGCACCCTGATGTTCATAGCAGCAATGTCCACAAATAGCCACACCAAGGAAGGAGCCTCAATGTCCATGGACAGATGAATGGATAAAGAAGATGTGGTCTATGTATACAGTGGGATATTCCTCAGCCATTAGAAACGACAAATATCCATCATTTGCTTCGACATGGATGGAACTGAAGGGTATTATGCTGAGTGAAATAAGTTAATCGGAGAAGGACAAACATTATGTGGTCTCATTCATTTGGGGAATATAAAAAATAGTGAAAGGGAATAAAGGGGAAAGGAGAAAAAAATGAGTGGGAAATATCAGGGGGGGAGACAGAACATGAGAGACTCCTAACTCTGGGAAACGAACTAGGGGTGGTGGAAGGGGAGGTGGGTGGGGGGTGGGGGTGACTGGGTGACGGGCACTGAGGGGGCACTTGACGGGATGAGCACTGGGTGTTATTCTATATATTGGCAAATTGAACACCAATAAAAAATAAATTTATAAAAAAATAGAATAGTTTCTGTATATAAACATTCTATGTATGCAAAGAATACTGTAACCATCCTATGTAGCTCTATTATGACTATATAATATATTCAGAGAAAATAACTTCCTAAGAATTTTTATTTTTGTTTGTAATATAACACAGAGGATGTAAACAAGAGGATATAAACTTGAATGCATTTAATTCACCCTAAAGGCCCACAAAAACTTTTGATGATCTAGTTTTCTATTTTATTATATGCAAATTCTTGGATCTTCAGAAATATAGACTTGGATAACTGGATTCATATACAGTACGGTTTGTATATTAAGTAATAATATACAAATCATGACCTTGTACATTAAATCTCTTGTGATGTTATATAACTATTTATTGATATCTTGAGTAGAGTCTTTCTTGTTCAAATTATTTCTTCTTTATCATGATACAAGAAAGTGAGAAGACACAAATTAAAGGGTTTAAAACATAAGATAGTCTTATTCATCACTTATTCATTCATGAAACATTTTTTCCATGATTGTCTCAACCTCAATGGAAATAAAATGACTAGTTTGATATTGGGATTTGGCTTTGATCTACCTATAGGATCATACAATTTATGTAAATTTTGAGAAATGTAGATTTATACTTTTTTATGTAGTGGAATTTCATAAAATGAATAAATCTTCATTCCTATTAAAAAATAAATAAGTAAATTAGTGTTTGCCTGATTACTGGTGAAATTAATCAGTTTTTCATATAACTAATGATAATGCAAAATTTTTTGTGAACTTCTTGCTCATTCCTTTTGTTCATTTTCAAAAGAACATTTCAATAAGAATTCCTTGTGTATCCTAGGTAATAATCCTTATTCTTTATATGTTTTATAAATATGTTCCTTCAGTTTGTGATGTACCTCGTAACTATGTTTATTATAGTTTTCATCAAATTCTTTTTAATTTTAAAATAGTAGAACTCAATTTCTTTAAAGTTTATGTTGTGGTTTTTATTCACAAAACACTTCTATATTATTATAAAGGTATTGTTCTAGTATATGTCTATAATTCTAATATTTTGATTTTCACATTTATTTTTAAACAATCTGGAATTGATATTCTGTGTATTGTATCAGATTGACATGTAATTTCATTTTGTTGTTGTTGTTGTTTTATTTTTACTCTTGGAAAATCAGTTTCCCAGCATCAGTGCTTGGATAGTTCATCCTCTTACTACTTATTTGTACTTTTCCTCAATAAGTCGAATTTTCACATAATGTTCCTTTGTTTCTCTTTCCTTTTACATTGGTGTTAGTGTTTATTCCTAAACCAATAGCTCACTTTCTTTTTTTTTTAAGATTTTATTTATTTATTCATGAGAGACACAGAGAGAGAGGCAGAGACAGAGGCAGAGGGAGAAGCAGGCTCTCTCTGGGGAGCCGATGCGGGGCTCAATCCCAGGGCCCTGGGATCACCACCTGAGCCAAAGGCAGATGCTCAACCACTGAGCCACCTGGGCACCCCAGCTCACTTTCTTAGTTATGAAAACCTTACAAAAAAAATCTCAATATTTGATCACAAATTACCCTATTTCTTCTTTTTCAAAATTGCCTTAGCTATTCATCCTTAGCTCCATTTTATAAATTTTAAGAGGAGCTTATCAAGTCCCCTCCCCCAAAAATCCATTTGTGACCTCTGTGAAATTACATTTAATTTATAATTAATATGGAGAGAACTGACATCTTCAGAATATTGATTCTTCCAACTTGTGGATACAATCCAGCTTTTCAATTGCTCAGCTCTTTTTTAATATCCTCAATAATATTTTACCATTTTTCTCTAAAGTACCATAGAGGTTTCATTGCTATGTGAATACTGTATTTATCTATAACATTTTCTAATTAGTCATAACTAGTGGTTAGTAATTTCGATGATTTTTTTAAATGTTGGTCTTATATGTATATATAGCAATCTTGTTGAACTTTCTTATCAGTTCTCAACATTTGTCTGTAATTTCTCTTCTATCCTCTATATAGATAACTTGTCATCACTATCAAACAGTGTTTTTTTCTCCTATTTTTCAATGTTTCCCTATCATTTGCTTTTTAAAATTATTATTATTTTAGCTAGGACCAACAGTGAAATAAATATATAATAGAAGTAATGATAGCAGGTATTCTACTCTTGTTTTTGCCTAGAACTGTTGCTCTTGGGGATGATTCTAATGCTTCATCATTAAATATGATGATGTCTATATGATTTTTGGCACATGTGTTTAGTAAGGAAGTTATCTTTGTAGAATCCTGTAAGTAACCCTAATGGGCAAAAAAGGATTCTTTTTTCTAAGCAAAATGAACTCAGATTTTTAAAATTCTTTTCTGCATTCATTGAGATGACAATCATATGCATTTTTTCTCTTTTAATTTGTTATGAAGGGTTTCAGAATAAATACTTTTCTGACATTGAACTATCCTTACATTATTGCTATAACTATTTTTGGGTTTTGAATAAATTGGAAGGTATTTAAGTATAAATAATATGTATATAATTATAGCACAATTATGTATACTGTATATTTTAGTCTTATCCATGAGCACCATAATTTGAACATGGAAAATATTCACTCTATAATTAAATCATTAACAATTAATATGAGAGTAAATAAAAGAGTTCTTACTATAATATCTTACTATAATATTTGGATGTTAACTTCCAAAGTGAATTTACATACAGAGGAAAATTCTCAGGGTGTAATGAAGCTATATTAGAAACCACATGAAGAAAGACACATTAGATTTTTGATCAAGAAATAACAATGTAATGGCAAAAGATAATAGGAAAAAATGTGAAAGTACTTCCATTTGTGCTCTCTGCTGAGGGTACTTTTAAGACTATAAATGAAACAAATATTTGTAGAAATAAATTTAAACCCAAGGTAGTTAAGCATACAGTCAGATCACCTATTTAAATTAAGCTTTTTACCCAGAAAGCTATATATTAAATTTTGAATTTGTAGACAGTTGTTGCACACATGCATTTTGGTAGGGTGACTAATACAGAATGGGACAAGTGACCAAGATAGACAAATAAAGATCTGATTTCCCAAAGAAAAAGAACATAACAGAAACTATTGACTTGATTAAATTTAAATTAATTTCAGAGAAAATCATTGTACTTATTATTAAACAAAGGACTATCTGCAAAAATAAAGGAAGTTAATATATCTTAAAAGAACTATAAATAGGTTTACTATAAATACACAACACAAAACCAATGGTATGTCATGCCTTTTATTAAAGGAAGTACTAAAAATTACAAATAAGAGAAATGATGGAGATATCATATAAATGAATTTCTACCAGGTATTTATAATTTGATAGTGTCTGCAACAAGATAAAGAAATATGGACTTAGTAGAGTGAGATGGAATTGTATTGGGCTGAATGGTTTTTATAAAAGGTTTATGAATAAGAAATTAATGTCACCACGAAAGCAGATCTCTTGGGATCCCTGTTCGCTTTTTGATTCCTACTCTGTTCAATAACTGTATCAACAATCTGAAGATAGAAATAGCATGTGTATTAGTTATGGACATAAACTGAAGGTGAAAAAAAATGAATATATTTAATCACATGCATCCAACTTAGTGTAAGAACTAAATATAGAGATCTTTAAGATTCTTTTGAGTTTTATTTTTCTTCAGGTAAATAATGAATTAATTAATCCAAAAATATTTCAGAGTTAGAAAAATGGAGTTAAATCTTTGTGAAGTTAAAGAATAATACAATAAATATTGTCTTATACCAAAACAAATAAAACAAACCAATGAGTTATACATGTACACATACTGAGCTATACATGTCAAGAACTTTTGAGGTGAAAAAGTCACAAAGATTCTACTTCACTGAAGGCCCCAAATGACTAAAACCTAGTGTTTCCTTTAAAAAACATCTAACACAATCCTGGTCTGTGTATATACTCTGTGTAGCACTCACTCCATTCTACTCTAGTCAGACTTACAGTATTTTTTTTTTATCTTTGTAGGTTTTATTCTCTTCTTAAAATATGGAAGTAGATCATTGAAGAACAGAGGGAACAAGAGAAGTCAACTTTTTTCTCTGAGGAAAGGATACAGCAACTATTGCTATTCAATCTAGAGGAGACTCAGATGGCAAGTGAAAGCAGTCTTTAAATATTTAAAAGACAATTGAAGAGAATTAAATCAGTTATGTGTGTCTCCAGAGGACTTAAATGTGATCAAATGATGGACTATTAGCATGGGGCAGAATCTGACTCAACAACAGAATGCAGATGAATTTTAGCCATATGAAAACTGAATCAGCTGATTCAAGTGGTAGTGATTTCCATATCACTGGGAAGATCACCAGTTATGTTGTAAAGTAAATTCAAGCTGGGATTTAGAGCAGAGATTTCCACAGAAAATTCTAACTCTAATTTTTTTCATTTTATGGTATACACAATTTTTACTTACTCATTTCCTCCTTCCCTTTGCTATTCTTTTTCAATTGGTTAATACTCACCAGCAAAATTTTTATGATCTGATAGCGTATAATTTTTTGACTGGTTATCTTTCCATTGCCAAAGTTGGTAGTAGAAAAAAAAATTAAAAATATATAGAAGAAAGAAGCTACTCAAATTTGACACACTCCCAAAAGCAAGAAATGATAGTAGGCATCTCCACAGAGGAGAAAATGAAAAAAGGCACAATTATTTTTATAAAGTAGAAGTTTTGGGTTACTTAGTGTGAACATAATCATCTCTTCACATGCCAACAATCCCTGAAGAAAATACAGCCTTCTCTAATGATTAAAAATTTAAATAGGGGCCCCTGGGTGGCTCAGTCAGTTAGTGTCTAACTTTTGGCTTTGGCTCAGGTCATGATATCATGGGTTGTGGGATGGAACCCGGAGTCTGGCTCTATGCTCAGCAGAGAGTCTGCTTGAGATTCTCTTCCTCTGCCCTTCCCCTCCCTTTCTAAAATAAATAACTCTTTTAAAAAGTTTTTAAATAAAGACTGAATGATCTATTAATTTTTTCATTTTAAGTCATACATTATTTAAGAAGGTAGAGAAAGAGATAACTTTGAAATATTCCCAAGAAAATAGTAAAAATGATAAAAATTTTATTCTTAGAGTTGTAAGTTTCAAATATCTGATGCCAAAAAATAAGATTTTATGTTAAAATTGTGAATTCATGATTTAAAACAAACTCTTGACCAATTTAGTTGGGATGAATTATTAAATGATTCAAATTTGGGGATTTTCCAGGATTTTTTAAATGAAAATCTCTTTGCTTTATAGGAACAATATTTTAAAATTTAAAGAAAGTTAGGCAATGCAAATGAGTACCAAAAAACAAGTTGGAAAATCTCACCTAACAATAACTCTAAAAATATACAGAAATATAGACAGAGGATGGATGGATGGATGGATGGATGGATGGATGAGTAAATACATAAAAATACTTGTATAAAAATGGAATTTCACATGTGTTGTTTTAATGAAAATAATAAAATTTAGTTTTGCTTTATGAAACTAGAAGACATATGAGATAAATATGAAGAAATTTCTAAGCACCATCAAATATTTATTTGCAATAAAAGATACTTAGTTTTCTTAGATCAGTTCTGAGACAGGCATAGATAAGAAATTTACTGTAACTGTATTTTGACAAGTTTCCTGAATTACAAATAGTTTAATTAATTTATTTACTATCATAGTTGGTTCTATACAATTTTGTGACTTTTAAAAACTATGCATTTTATCGTAAGAAAATGTCTTTGCATCCTGTTTAGTGCTGCTATAAACATTATTATATTTGTTTCCATGAAATGTATCTTAAAGCATAATTATGGGTCAAAGGAATTATAGGTCAAAGTAGATAACCTCAGATTTCCAGCATAACTCTGGACTGAGTTTTATAACTGTCTTTTGCATACAATGTGCAAACAATATTATGTTTATATAGCTATCATGCTATTCTTTTATTGCTGAATCTTGCACAGAACTGTCTGCTCTACTTCCCTGATACAATGAAGGACTTCTTAACTTCCCTTTATCTGAGAATAATTTGTTTTCCATGATGAGCTAAAATTTAAGGGTTGGGTATTTCATGTCCTACCCACTTATTCTGTCATTTGGAGAAATGGCGTTAAAGGGAAGAGCTCAGGGGAAATTATGAAAGAACTGTTAACAGTTCCTGAGCCCTTTTCTTATGCCTGAATTCTGTTAAATGCCCTGTACATGACACTGCTTCTATTTATCCTATTATGCCCTTTACCAAATATAGCATATAGTTCTAGAATGTTTATTTCCATTCAATAGTCAACCTTGTTGGTCATTTCAATATATAGTGTACTGATTACAAAAGTGGGCTCCGAATCAAATTGAATTCAAGTAAAAGTTCAGCCATTTACTAGATGTATGGCTTTGGTAATTTACTCAAACTCTTTGCCTCAATTCTCTCAGCTGTAAAAGAGGATGATAATGGTAACAACATAATAAGTTTACTATAAGGATTAATGAGATAATTTATTTAAAGTACTTGGGTACAGAATAGAAATCTCAAAAGTAAACCTATGTTTATATGGTCAATTAATCTATAATAAAGAAGACAGGAAGGGGGAAAGATAGACTCTTCAATAAATAATATTGGGCAAATGGACTCCTAAAAGCAAAAGAATGAAATTGGACCACTTTCTTATACCATATTCAAAAATAAACTCAAAATAGGTGAAAGATCTAAATATGAGACATGAAATCACAAAACTCCTAGAAGAAAACATAGTAATTTCCTTGACATCAGCCTTAATGGCATTTTTCTATATATGTTTCCTAAGTGAGGGAAACAAAAGCAAAAATATACTATTGGGAGTAGATCTAAATAAAAAGCTTTTGCATAGTGAAGGAAATAACCAAAAAAATGAAAAACCAACCTACTGAATGAGAGAAAATATTTGTAAATAATATGCTTGATAAGGGGTTAGTATCTAAAATATATAAAGAACTTCTACAATTCAACACCAAAAACCCCAAACAATCTAATTTAGAAATGCATAGGGGGCCTGAACAGACATTTTTCCAAAGACATACAGGTGGCAAACAGGCACATAAAAAGATGCTCAACGTCAATAATTATCAGGGAAATGTAAATCAAAATCATAGTGAGGTATCACTTCACAACTGTCAGAATGGCTAGAATAAAAAAGATAAGAAATAACAAGTGTTAGTGAAGATGAGAGAAAAAGTGAACCATCCTGTGCTGTTGGTGGAAATGTAATTTGGTTCAGCCACCATGGAAAATAGTACAGAAGTTCCTCAAATAATTAAACATAGAAATACCATAAGATCTAATAATTCTACTACTGGGTATTTACCCAGAGAAAACAAAACTACTGATTTCAAAAGATATATGCATCCCTGTATTGTTGCAGTGTTATTGCTCTAGCCAGAGCATAGGAAGCAACCCAAGTGTCCATTGAGACATGAATGGATAAAGAAGATGTAATATATATATATATATATATATATATATATATATATATATATATACACACACACAATGGAATATTACTCAGCCATAAAAAAGGATGAGATTGTGCCATTTGCAACAATATGGATGGGCCTATAGGGTATTATGCTAAGTGGAACAAGTTAGAGAAAGATAAATATCATATTATTTCACTTATGTGTGGATCTAAAAAACAAAACAAATGAATAAACAAGCAAACAGACAAAAACAGTAACTGACCCATAAATTCAGAGAACAAACTGATGGTTGCCAGAGGGGAAGGGAGTGGGAAAAATGGGTGAAGTGAAGTGGGAGATATAGGCTTCCAGTTATGTAATGGATAATTCATGAGAATAAAATGTACAGCATAGAGAATATAGTCAATGGTACTATTATAGCATTCTATGGTGACAGATGGCAGCTATACTTGTGGTGAGCAAGTAAGACTTGTTAAATCAGGGGATCCCTGGGTGGCGCAGCGGTTTGGCGCCTGCCTTTGGCCCGGGGCACGATCCTGGAGACCCGGGATCGAATCCCACGTCGGGCTCCCGGTGCATGGAGCCTGCTTCTCCCTCTGCCTGTGTCTCTGCCTCTCTCTCTCTCTCTGTGACTATCATAAAAAAAAAAAAAAAAAATTAAAAAAAAAAAAGACTTGTTAAATCACTGTTGTACACGTGAAACTAATGTAATGATTTATATCAACTATTCTTCAGTTAAAAAAGAAAAACAGACCACATAATGAGAAAGTTTTCTATAAGAGGCAAAAAACTTGGGAAACACAGTATTACATAAAATAATAGAAATAAATCTATCTATCCTATCGGTAAGTACAAACGAGATAAAATCACTGTTAACAGGACTCTAGACTTCTTCCTATAGCATGGGACAAACCAAACATTCACTACAAATAACTGGGAAAAATGGATATAAAGTATACAAAACATCAATTTGAAGGTAATTAAAGCAGACAGTATTTGAGAGCCCCAGATTTCAGAGAGAGGCAAAGCTCACAGAGATGAACCTAACATTTTGAGTCTCTTTCACTAGAAGGTAAAAATGTCCATAATAACTGGAGCAAGGCAAGAGGCTGATGAATCGATGGGAGAGCTGAGCAGAGAGCAGTACGTGCCTAAGCAGAGTCGAGCAATGCCATAGGGCTAAGGGGGCTAAAAAATAGACTTCAGCATTTTTTAAATTCAACTAGCCAACATATAGTACATCATTACTTTTGGTTGCAGAGTTCAGTAATTCATCAGTTGCACATAACATTAGTGCTCATCACATCACAGATCCTCCTTCATACCTGTCACCCAGGTACCCCATCTCCCTACCTGCCTCCCCTCCAACAACCCTCAGTTTCCTAGAGAGTCACTCATGGTTTGTCACCCTCTCTCATTTCTTCCCTTTCAGTTTTCCTCCCTTCTCCTATGATCCTCTGCACTGTTTCTTATATTCCACATATGAGTGAAACCATATAATTGTTTTTCTCTGATTGGCTTATTTCACTCAATACAATACCCTCCAGTTCCATCGATGTCAATATAAATGGCAAGTATTCATCCTTTCTGATGGCTGAGTAATATTCCACTGTATGTATATGCCACATCTTTTTTTTTAAAGAGTTTATTTATTTATTCATGACACACACACACACACACACACACACACAGAGGCAGAGACATAGGCAGAGAGAGAAGCAGGCTCCATGCAGGGAGCCCGAGGTAGGACTCAATCCCAGGACTCTAGGATCATGCCCTGGGCCGAAGGCAGGCGCTAAACCACTGAGCCACCCAGGGATCCCCTATGCCACATCTTTATCCATTCATCTGTCGATGGACATCTGGGCTCTTTCCACAGTTTGGCTATTGTGGACATTGTTGCTATAAATGTTGGTGAGACTGCAGGCTGCTACAGTCACTTTGGAAAACAGTATTGAGCATCCTCAAGAAGTTAAAAATAGACCTACCCTATGAAACTGCAGTTACACTACTAGGTATTTATCCAAAGATACTACATTTTTAGTGATCTGAAGGGGCACCTGCACCCCAATGTTTATAGCAACACTTCTACAGTAAATTTTAAGAGACCAAAATTACTGGGGAAGGGAAGTGCATAGAAGAAAGTCTGACTTTTTATATTGCTTTTTTCCTCATTGTATTGCTGATTCCTAAGCAGAACAAGCTGAACAAAAAAAGTGGCTTGCTTTTCCCAAAAAAGCTAAGTAGGTCTTTTGACATTCACATAGTTTTGGAGCAAAAAAATAAAGTGTATTTCACATCAAGAGAAGTTCTGGTAAATATCACAGGCTTTCAGTTGGGACTACTGAAAAAAATATACCTTGGAATTAAGGTAAGTAAGAAATAGAGCAGGCCTCACAAAAATAAAACCTTAATTTGAGATAATCTGACCCTAAACTAATTGACTGCGACTGCCAACAGTTGACAAATTGTCTTTGGATGAAAATAGCATCACTCATAAGCTACACAATCTTGTATAATAATGTATGGTCTTCAGTCAAAAATGAACCAGCATGCAGGAAGCAAGGCTGATGTTAAGGGGTAGGAATAAGGGGACAGGATAGAAATAGAAATAAATGTGATTCAAAATTGGTGTTATCAGAGACGCTTGGGTGGCTGAGTGGTTGCTGAGCAGTTGAGTGTCTGCTTTCAGCCCAGGGCACGATCCTGGGTCTGGGGATCTAGTTCCACATCAGGCTCCCTGCATTGAGCCTGCTTTTCCCTCTGCCTGGGTCTCTGCTTCTCTCTCTCTCTCTCTCTCTCTCTCTCTATATATATATATATATATATATATATATATACATATATATATGTATATATATATAAATACAATATAATATTGTATTTATAAATTGTATATATTGTATAAAATATAATATTTTATTATTTATTTATTCATGAGAGGTGCACACACACACAGATAAATCAATCACTCAATCACAAAGAAATAAAAGGGTAAAGCAACAACAACAACAAAAAACATAAAGCGCAAGTGACACAGGAAAAAAAAAATCTAATACATCCTTTTCCAGGACAGAGCACCCAACCCTCAGCCGCTGTGAGTGTTAGGTGCTAACATCTCACAACTGCTCTTCTGAGAATTGCCTGAGCTGATAAGAGCTCCTTGTCCAGAATGTTTCAACCAGTCATGGTTTTAGCCACCCCTCCGCAGAGAGTATGTTCAAAAACCATGACTTGCTGAAACATGGATGCAAAAAGCTGAGTCCATTGCTACAAAATGAGATAATCGCCCTGTCATCATGAGATGTGTCATATCCTTCCTGAGGTCAAAAAGAAGGTAGCTGTCAGCACAACCCACAGCTTTGCCTTTCTTTTACTTCCCAGTTCTGCTCTTCTCACTCCTTTACAACTAACACTTGAAAGCACTTCCTCAATAAATCAAGTGCGTAAGAACCTGTGTCAGACTCTGCTTATTGGAAACCATATGGACACTAATATGCTTTAAAAATATAGAAAAGGATTTTCAGTAAGTATAAAAATTTTAAAAATAATGGCAAAATGTTGCCGTCTATAAGAAATCAAATTAATAACATAGAACTGAAAAATATAATACCTGAAATTACAAACTCATTGGAAGGTTATAAAAACAGACTGAACAAAGTACAAAACAGATTAATGAACTGGAGATAGATCAATAGGAAATTTCTAAAAGAAGGGCAGAGAGAAAAATGAATCAAAACTTCATGAAATGTTATAAGAAATGTGAGATGTGTTGGAATGGAGAAAGGATGGAGAAAGAAAATGGGCAATAGTGATATTTAAAGAAAAAAAATGAATGAGCATTTTCTTAAATTGGTAAAAGACATCAACCCAAGAAGCCCAGGGAACCTATAGCAATATGTATAAGTAAATGCAAGACATAGGCACATCAGAGCTAAACTACAAAAAAAAAAAAAAAAAAAAAAAAAAAAAAAGTTAAAGATAAAGAAGAGATACATTACATATAAAAGAACAGTCATAAGATTAACCACTGAATTTTCTTTTTTCTTTTTTTTAAGATTTATTTATTTATTTATTCACGTGAGACACAGAAAGAGAGGCAGAGACATAGGCGGAGGGAGGAGTAGACTCCCTATGGGGGAGGACTCAATCCCAGGACCCCAGGATCATGACCTGTGCCAAAGGCAGACACTGAACCACTGAGCCACCCAGGTGCCAACCACTGAGTTTTCAACAAAATCAGTGGAAAATAAGGGAAAGTGGAATGAAATTCTTAAAGTCCTTCAAGAAATTAAAACTACCCCAGAAAGTCCATACCCAATGAAAATAGCCTTTAAAAATGAAGTTGAATATAATTCAAAACTACAAAAGTTCTGAAATAAAAGATAAGGAAAATGTGTGTAACCCTCAGGTTAGGTTATAAGTTTTTTGATACAACACCAGAAATACTACAATCCATTAAAAAAATTTAAAAGTAGACTATTTTAAAATTCAAAACTTCTCTGTAAACACACTGTTAAGAGATTGTAAAAAAATTAGTTACAGATTGGAAAAAAAATTGCAAATCACATATAAGGTAAGTGACTTGTATCCAAAATAAAGAACCCAACAATATGAAAACAAGCAACCTAATTAAAAATGGGCAAAACATCTGACTACTTTACCAAAAAAGATATAGAGAAAGCACATAAATATATGAAAAAATATGCATTATTTGTCACTAGAGAATTGCAAATTCAAGTAGCAATAAGATACTACTACACACTTACTAGAATAGCTAAAATGTAAAACATCAACAATACCAATTGTTGGAGATACTGACAAATACTACCTCAGTCAGATAATCAAGGTTAGCAACATCAGTGAAAAGCCATGTTAATAGCATGTTAATGACATGATGTGATCACATGATGATGAGAATGGCACTTTACCTCTGTGGTCTTCTTTCCAAAAAGTTACAAAGTAACTGACTAGCACTCCTTAAAACAATCAAGGTCATCAAAAACACAGAGTCTGAAAAATTTTCAGTCTAGAGAAATCTAAGGAGACATAACAACTAAATATAATATGATATCCTAGTGGGATCCTAGGACAGAAAATGGACATTAGATAAAAGCTGAGGAAATCTGAATAAAATATAGATGTTAAAACTAGGATTAGGGATGCCTGAGTGGCTCAGTGGGTCAAGCACCTATCTTTGGTTCAGGTCATGACCTCAGAGTCCTGGGATCAAGCCCCGCATCAGGCTCACTGCTCAGCAAGAGGTCTGCTTTTCCCTCTCCCTCTGCCCCTCTCCCTGACTCACTCACGCTCTCTCTTTCTCTCTCTCAAATAAATAAAATCATTAAAAAAAATACAGACATAGGTAGATAAAAATGATGATTCAATAAAGATATTCTTAGAAACAAAGGCTAAAAAATATCACCACAGACCTAAACTAAAGAAATAAAAACTATGTCTTTCAGGTAAAAGGAAATGATCCCACAGAAGCAGTAAACCACAGAAAGAACTGAAGTGAATATTTTAATAAGGAAAAAATATTAAAAATTATTGATCTAGGAACACCTGGGTGGTCCAGTGGTTGAGTGTCTGCCTTTGGCTCAGGTTGTGATCCTGGGGTCCTAGGACTCGATCCTAGCCTGCTTCTCCCTCTGCCTATGTCTCTGCCTCTCTCTCTCTGTATATCTCATGAATAAAATAAAAATTAAATTAATTGATCTAATCTTCTGTCTTAAGAAGCTAGAGAAAGAACAACAAATTAAACTAAAAACAATAAAGGAAAGATATAATAACTAGAACCGAAGTCAATTAGCTAGAAAATAAGTAGATAACAGAAAACAAATCAACAAAACCAAAACTTAAAAATATTTACATAATATTAATATTATATAGTTATATATTTTATATATCATAAAAATGATATATACTAATAAGATAATATTAATGTAATTTGTTAAAAACCTAACATGCTGATAAAGAGAAATGAAAGCAGAAAACACAAATCATCAATATTAACAACAAAAAGGGAGTCTTCACTACAGATCCTTCAGACATCAAAAAAGATAATGAAAGATATAATGAACAATTTTATGCCGATAATTTGAAAGGTAACATATTCCTTAAAAAACATAAGCAATCAAAACATGTCAGAAATAGAAAATGTGAATAATCCAGTGTCTACTAAAGATAATGAATGTCATTTTATTTTACCATTTTACTTTATTATTTTTGAGAGAGAGAGAAAGAGAGAGCACAAGTGAGGGGCAAGTGGTGAGAGGCAGGAGGAGAGGGAGAGAGGGAATCTTAAGCAGGCTCCATGCCCAGCACAAAGGCTGACATGGCACTCAATCATGACCCTGAGATCATAACCCAAGCCAAAATCGGGAGTCCCACACTTAACCAACTGAGCCGCCAGGCACCCTGAATCTGTCATTTTAAAATTTTTCCACAGAGAAATCTTCAGACTTTATGAAAATGCTAGCAAATGCTTTCAAATATTTAAGAAAAAAGATAAGGACATTCTAATATAAAAATCTTCCAGAAAATAGAAAACAAAGGGAAAACTTTCCAATTCATTTTATGAGGCCATAATAACTCTGATAACTAAATCAGACAAGAACTTAAAGGACAGTAAAAGTATAGCCCAATATATTATCAGATTCTATCTAGTAGTATATAAAACAAAAACATAAAATAGCCAATAGGAATTTGTGCCAAGATTGATTGGAAGACAGGTTTAATACTTTAAAAATCAATCATGTTCATGGTTACCAAAACTTGGAAGCAATCAAGATGCTCCGTAGCTGAATGAATAAATAAACTGTGATACATCAAGATAATAGTATATTTTTCAGTGTTAAACAGAGATGAGCAATCAAGCCATGAAAGGACATGAAAAAGCCTTAAGTGCATCTTACTAAGTGAAAGAAGCCAACCTGAAAAGGCTACATACTGTAAGATTCCAATTCTATGCCATTCTGGAGAAGGCAAAAACTATAAATACAAGGCAAAAGATTAGTGGTTGTCAGGGTTGAAAGGGAAGCAGGGGGTGTGGAAAGTGGGAGAAATAAATAGGAAAATCACAAAAGACTTTTAGGGCAGTAAAATACCCTAAATGGTATCACAGTAATGGGTATATGTCATCATATATTTATACAAACCCATAGAATATACAGCATCAAGAGTGAATGTTAAGGTAAACTATGGATTGTGGATGACTATGATGTATCAGTGTAGATCTGTCTTTGGCAAAATTTGTACCATTGTGGTGAGTGATGTTAATTATGGGGAAGACTCTGCATTTGTGAGGGCAGAAGACAGAAAGAGATCTCTCTCTCTCTCTCTCTTTCTCAATTTTGCTATAAACCTAAAACTGCTGTAAGAAAATAAAGTCTTAATAAATAATCAGTGATATTTACCAAATAAAGAATATAATAGAAAACATTATGACAATCTTATCGATGTGGTAAAAAGATTTTGATAAAATTCTACACCTATTAATAAAAGAAGGAATATACAATGACTTCAATTTTACTAAATAGATTTAATAAACATTTGATAAAATTCTATATATACTTATGTTTTAAAAACTCAGCAATTAGAAATAGATGAGTAGTTTCCTAATCTGATAAAGTGATCTATTTTAAAAAATACAGTTAGGAGTAAATTTTGAAGGCAACTGAACAAGAATAAGAAAACAATATTCATTACCAGTACTTCTATTCAACATTTACCAGAGGTCCTAAGGAGTTCAGGAAGGCAGGAAAGATAAAAAATAGAAAGATAGGTATGGAAGCCATTGCTTAGAGATGACTTGATTGTTTCTGTAGAAAATCTAAAAGAACCAACAAACAATTAAAAATAAGAGAATGTAATAAAGTCACTAGAAATAAGGCCAAAATATGACAATGTGACATTTCTCTATACCGGAAATAACTGAAAAATGAAATTTAATAAAAAAATATCACTACCATATCATCAAAAACATCCATTATTTAGGAACACATACATAAAAACAAGCTCTTCTTTGAGAACTACAAAATACTGATGAGAGAGAAAATAAAGAAGACAACAATAACTAGAGAGGTATACCATGTACATTGACTAAAAGACTCAATATTGAGAATATGCCATTTCTCTGCCAAATCAATGCATCCCTATCAGAATCCCAGCATGCTATTTTGTGAAAATTAACAATTTTATTATAAAATGAAAATGGAAACTCAAAGGCTTAACATAGCCAAGACAATATTGAAGAAGGAAAGCTAACTGGAAGACTTATCCTACCAAATATCAAAAGTTATAAAAATATTAAGGCAGTAAGGAATTAGCACAATAATACATAGAAAACCAATGGAACAATTATAGACTCCAGAAATAGACCCACTTAAATACTAACTTGGTTTTGAAAATACCCTATTCAAAGTATAAAGGATGATCTTCTCAATAAGTGACCCTAGGTCTATGTGAAAAGAAAATAGCCTTAATCCCCATATAATACCATTTATAAAAATCTATTCAAGAACCATCAAAATTAATGTGAAAAATAAAAAATAAGGTTTTAGGAGAAAACATAGAAGACTATTTTTGTGACTTTAGGGTGGGCAGTAATTTCTTAAATAGGATATAAACAAGCACTCACCATAAAAGAAAAGATTGAGATATTAAATTTTTATCAATAAAATCTTCTATTCTTTAAAAGTCACCAATGACACAGTAAAAACAGAAGCCACAGACTAGGAGAAAACGTTTGCAATATATATCTGTCTGATAAAATAATCATAATGGTGTATGTGTTGAATGCCCATAAACAGTAAGTAAAAGACCAATAAGACAATAGGAAAGTAGGCAAGGGTTTCAATAGGAACTTCACAAAGTACTAGTACCAAATAACCAATAAGGATATGAAAATGTGTTCAGTATCATTAATCGTTTAGGAAATGTAGATTTACACCAAAATTGAAATATCACCACGTATTCATCACTGACTATACCTATTAGTATGAGGATACGGAGCAATGGAACTTTCCGATGCTGCTGGTGGGAATTCAAAATTGGTTCATCTACTTGCAAAACTGTTTAGCAGTTTTATGGCAAACATATGCTGAACATAAGACCCAGCAATTCCATTTCTATACAGTCACCCAATAAAACCAATGCTTATTTTTATCAACTACAAAATCCTAAATATTAAAAGTACAGAATTTTGTGTTTGGGGTCAGATAATCTGAACTGAGAGACTTAAATAAAATGCATCTCTCCAAAATTAGCAACATCTAGGAAGAGGTAGAAAGAAAACAAATGTGGTACTAAAGTAACGAAATAAATAAGTTAGTGATAACCATAAAAGGAGACACACCCATTGGATGTGTATGCAGCTGTAGTGCAAACTGAGGCTGTTTCCTTTGGACCCAATGATCTTATTACCAAGCTATGTATGGTGGTTGAAATTGTTATTGTTCTCTTGTTCCCTGGGGTAAAAGACTTTAGAGTATAAATATTTCACCTCTGGTAAATTATAATACAATGAATGTTAATATACTTGCTGGAAGGGACTCATCTGGCTTTAGAAGATATATTTATATTGAGTAGATCATATTTTGCCCTCAGATATGTTGGACTGAGAAAATCAAGCGTGATCAAATAGCCCAAGAGAACGATGCCATCCAATAAAATGCAAGTCAATGTCTATTCTCTAAAATAAAAATTTTCTACCACAAAAGAAGCCATTTAACACTAAGGAGTTTCCTCCAGAATTTTGGGATGTTTTTAATGAGTACTTGCATGGTGTTCATCTTCCCATTCATTTTGTGGTATTTGAGGTGACCTATCAATAACAAATTGAATATATTATGATTCTAAAGAAATCAGCATTTCTTAGATTCCTGACTAAACCTTAGGGCATTATTTATTTAGTTGAATTGTCACTCAAGTTAATGATCTCCAGGTTGACTAGAAGTCATGAGAAGTGAAATGGAGGTATCAGCAATTTGTCCATGGCCACCCACAAAGTTAGTTTTCAGAGCTAGTATTAGAATTCCCATTCCCTGACCCATGTTCATAGACCACAAGACTATGTCTCATAACCCAAATGATCAAATTAAGTATCATAAACTAAAAGAATACTTTTATTTCCCTTAACCTTTTCCTTGCCACTATGAAATGTCTTATTCTTGTTTTGTTCTCCTGTGTGTCTCTGTGGATAAAAGGTTTTTAAAATAATAAAGCAAAGTTAAATAATAACCTGGGCCTCTTCTCTGCTGTCTCTTTATGCCACAAAATGAAAGTGGAGAAGGAGGTGAGAGGATAGAAAAGAAGTATAACCACCACTAACCCTAAGATGCCTAGGAGAGGCCTCTGGTTCACACCCATGTCTTCCGCGTGGTGGGAGGTCAGTTTGGCCAGAAGAGTACTTATTTTTAAGACATTGAAAGCCATATATTAAGTGGTTGTGTAAGCAGTTAGGAAAAGCATTGGGAAAATTTTCCCAGGATGTTAAGAAAAAAAAAGGGTAAAAATAAAATAAAATGATGGAATCTGGAAGACACTTCTTAAAATTATAGTGTTCTCATGTAACAAGTGGAAGATTATGTATTATAGCAAAACCTGAGAGGAATTAAAGATCCAAATATAAACTCTTGCTTGCTAAAAAGAAAACCAATCCAG
>NW_023330853.1:0-58702 GCF_011100685.1 Canis lupus familiaris | reverse complement strand
TTTAGGTTGGCCGCACCTGGACCTGGTAACTGTGGTTCTACCTGGGCACATCGGGACGTGGTTACTCTATTCCCAGTGGGACTGACCTGATCGTGGTAACTCTGGTCCTGACTTTCGCTCTTCTGTGCCATGTGACTCTGGCTCCCCTGGACCTCACTGTAAGTGGTGACTCTGATCCTAAGCATGGCCTCACCTGACCTGGTGACTGTGGTTTCCATCGGTACCTCACCTGGTCCTCATGTCTCTGGTCCCAACTGGGACTCACCAGGACCTTGTATCTGGTACACACCTGAGTAGCATCAGGATATGGTTACACTGTTCACTAACAGTGACGGCCGGACCTATTAACTCTCGTCTTCACCTGGTCCACACTTGGACATGGTGACACTGGTTCCCACCAGGGTCTCACCTGGACATGGTGACTCAGATCCCCACCTGGTCCTCACCTGTAACTTGTAATTCTCGTTCCCACATGGACATCATGTGGACCTGGTGGCTGCAGTGTTTCTAGCTTCTCAT
Source organism: Canis lupus familiaris (assembly GCF_011100685.1). Classification (NCBI taxonomy): domain Eukaryota; kingdom Metazoa; phylum Chordata; class Mammalia; order Carnivora; family Canidae; genus Canis; species Canis lupus. Next base: position 58,183 of record NW_023330853.1, on the reverse strand, counting down.
GTACCTCGTGACTCTGGTCCCCACCAGGGCCTCACCGGGACTTGGTGTGTGGTTGCCACCTGCCTCACCAGGACCTGGTGATTCTGGTGTCCACCTGAGACTACCCTGGATCTGGTGACTGTGGTCCCCACCTGGGCTTCACCTGAATTTGGGGACTCCGGTCCCCATCTGGGCCTCACCTGGCCCTGTTGACCATGGTCCTCAACTGGGCAAAATTGGGACCGGTGACTGTGTTCCACAACTGGACCTCACCTGGACAAGGTGACTCTGGTCCCCCTCTGGGTCTCACTGTGCCCTAGTGACTGTGAACCCCACTTTGGCCTGACTTGGACCTGCTGACCCTGGTTGCCACCTGCGCCTGACCTCGAACTGTTGACTCTGGTTCTCTCAAGGGCCTCCCCTGTACCTGGTGATCCTGGTCCCCAATTGGGCCTCAACTGGACGTGGTGACTCTTGTCACCACCGGGGACTCACCTGGACATGATTACTGTGTTCCACACCTGGGCCTCAGGTAGACCTGTTGACCATGGTCCCCAAGCCGGCCTCACGTGGACCTTTTGGCTCTGATCCCCGCCGGGGGCTCACGTGTATCTGGTAACTCTGATCCTCACCTGGGTCTAATCAGGACCTAGTGACTCTGGTCCCCACCTGGGCTTCACCTGGATCTGGTGACTCTGGTCCCCACCTGGACTTCACCTGGATCTGGTGACTCTGGTCCCCACCTGGACCTCTCCTGGACCTGGTGACTCTCTTTCCAACATGGACCTCACCTGGATCTGGTGACTCTGGTCCTCAGTTTGGCCTCACCTGGACCTGGTGTCTCTCGTCCCCACTTTGACCTAACTCAGAACTGCTGAATCTTGCCCCACCTAGGCCGCACCAGACCTGGTGACTCTTGTCCCGAACTATGCCTCAATTCGACCTGATGCATCTGGTCCTGACGTGGGGCTCACATGGACCTGTTACTCAGCTGGATAGAGTGGCTCTGGTTCCCACAAGGGGCACACCTGATACTGGTGATTGTGGTCTTATTCTATGCCTCACCAGGACCTAGTGATTCTGTTCCCCATCTGGGCCTGCATGGCCCTAGTGACTCTGGTCCTCACCCAGGCATCATTGGGACCTGGATACTCTATGCCACACCTGGGCCTACCTTTGACCAGGGACCTCTGGTCCCATTCTGGGCCTCAAACTAAACTGGTTACTCTGGTTCCCCTCTGGGCCTCACCCTTACCTGGTGACTCTGGTCACCCCTTGGGCTTCACTTGGGCCTGGTGAATCTGGTCCTTAGCTGGTCCGCATCTGGATCTGGTGACTGGTGGCCACCTGGGCCTGACCTGGACTTGGTGAATCCTGTTGCCACCTGCGCCTCACCTGGACCTTCTGACTGTGGTCACAACTGGACCTCACCCTGATCTGTTGGCTCTGGTTCCCATATGGGGCTCTCCTGGACCTGGTTCCTGTGGTCTCCTTCTGGCCTCACCTGGAACACAATGACTCTGATCCATATTTGGTCCTCTCCTGGACCTGTTGACTCTGGTCCTTACCTGGGCATCATTGGGACCTGGATACTCTCTATATACCTGGGCCTCACCTGGACCTGGTGACTGTGGTCCCACCTGGGCCTCACCTGGACGAGGTGACTGGTTCCCACAGGGACCTCACCTGGACCTGGTGACTCAGGTCCTCATATGGGCATCACGGGACCAGGGTTCTCAGTTCCACATCGGGGTCTCATCTGGACCTAGTGATTCTCGTCCCCTCTGGGCCTCACCCTGACGTGGTGACTCTGGTCCCCACCTGGATATCACCAGAACCGGTGACACTGGTCCCCCTCTGGGACTCACCCGAGAGGGGACACTGGTCCTCAACTGGGCCTCAACAGGACCTGGTGAATCTACTCCTCACTAAGGCCTCGTCTGGACCTTGTGACTCTTTTCCCACCTGGCATCAATGGGACATGGTTACTCTTCCACAACTGGGCCTCCATGGACCTGATAACTTTGCTCCACACTTTGGCCTCAACTAGTCCTGATGACTCTGGTCCCCCGACCTAGGCCTCACCTGGACCTGGTGACTGTGGTCCCACCTGGGCCTCACCTGGACCTGGTGACTGTGGTCCCCACCTGGGTCTCACCTGGACCTGGTGACTCTCGTTCCCACATGAACCACACCAGGATCTGGTGACTGTGTGTTTTTGTAGAATCATTTTTAACTGGTGACTCCAGTCCCCACTAGGTCCTCACGTGGATGGTGACTTGGCCTGCAGGTTGGCCTCACATGGACCTGGTAGTGGGGATGCCACCTGGGCCTCACCCATAATTGGTGACTCAGGTCCCCATGTGGGCCTCTTCTACCTGGTGAATCTGGTCCTTACCTGGTCCTCCCCAGACCCGGGGACTCTGGTCACCACCTGGGCTCACCTGGACCTGGTGAATCTGGTCCCCATTGGCCTCACCTCAGTCCTGGTGACTTTGTTCCCCACCTGACCTGATTGCTGTGGACTCTTTCATGGCCTCACCTGGACTGGTGACTCTGATCCTATCTGCGTGTCACCCAGACCTGGTGATTCTGGTCCTCACCTGGGCATCATGGTACCTGGTGACTCTGTTCCACACCTGAGCCTCACCTGGACATGAGGACTCTGGAACCTCTCTGGGCCTCACTGACCTGGTGACTCTGGTCCCATCTGGATGTCACTGGCCAGGGTCTGGTACTCTAGGCCTCAACCAGATATGGTGACTCTGGTCCTCAACTGGGCCTCACCTGGATCTAGTGAATATGCTCCATCTGGGCCTCATTTGGACCTGGTGACTCTGGCCCTACCTGGGCATCATTGGGACCTGGATACTCTATTATATACCTGGGCCTCACCTGGACCTGGTGACTGTGGTCCCACCTGGTCTCACCTGACTGAAGGTGACTGTTTCCCACAGGGACATCACCTGGACCTGGTGACTCAGGTCCTCATATGGGCAGCATTCACCTGGTTCTCGTTCCACATCGGGGCTTCACCTGTTCCTAGTGATTTCCGTCCCGCTCTGGGCCTCACCTCGATCTGGTGACTCTGGTCCTCAGTTTGGCCTCACTGGACCTGGTGTCTCTCGTCCCCATTTTGACCTAACTCAGAACTGCTGAATCTTGCCCCACCTAGGCCGCACCCAAACTTGGTGACTCTTGTCCCCAGCTATGCCTCAATTCGACCTGATAATCTGGTCCTCAATGGGGCCTCACATGGACCTGGGACTCAGCTGGATAGAGTGGCTCTGGATCCAACAAGGCGCTCACCTGATACTGGTTATTGTGGTCTTATTATATGCCTCACAGGACCTAGTGATTCTGTTCCCCATCTGGGTCTGCATGGCCCTAGTGACTCTGGTCCACCCAGGCATCATTGGGACCTGGATACTCTATTCCACAATTGGGCCTTACTTTGACCAGGGACCTTGGTCCCATTCTGGCCTCAAACTAAACTGGTTACTCTCGTACCCCCTCTGGGACTCACCCTTACCTGGTGACTCTGATCACCTTGGGATTCACTTGGGCCTGGTGAATCTGGTCCTTAGCTGGTCCGCACCTGGATCTGGAGACTGGGCGCCACCTGGGCCTCACCTGGACTTGGTGAATCCTGTTGCCACCTGCGCCTCACCTGGACTTTGACTCTGGTCGCACCTGGACCTCACCTGGATCGTGGCTCTGGTTCCCATATGGGGCTTCTGGACCTGGTCCTGTGGTCTCCATCTGGCCTCCCTGGAACACAATGACTCTGATCCAATTATGGTCCTCTCCTGGACCTGTTGACTCTGGTCCTTACCTGGGCATCATTGGGACCTGGATACTCTCTATATACCTGGGCCTCACCTGGACCTGGTGACTGTGGTCCCACCTAGGCCTCTCCTGGACGAGGTGACTGGTTCCCACAGGGACCTCACCTGGACCTGGTGACTCAGTCCTCTATGGCATCATGGGACCAGGGTTTCTCAGTTCCACATCGGGGTCTCATCTGTACCTAGTGATTCTCGTCCCTCTGTGCCTCACCCTGATGTGTGACTCTAATCCCCCCCGGATCACCAGAACCGGGTGACACTGGTCACCCTCTGGGATCACCCGGAGCTGGGGACACTGGTCCTCAACTGGGCCTCACAGGACCTGGTGAATCTACTCCTCACTAAGGCCTCGTTGGACCTTGTGACTCTTTCTCACCTGGTATCAATGGGACATGGTTCTGTTCCCCACCTGGGCCTCACCTGGACATGATAACTTTGCTCCACACTTTGGCCTCAACTGCTCCTGATGACTCTGTCCCCCCAGACCTGGCCTCAATCTGGACCTGGTGACTGTGGTCCCCACCTGGGTCTCACCTGGACCTGGTGACTCTCGTTCCCACATGAACCACACCAGGTCCTGGTGACTGTGTTGTTCTTGTAGAATCACTTTTAACTGGTGACTCCAGTCCCCACTAGGTCCTCACGTGAATCGGGTGACTTGGCCTGCAGGTTGGCCTCACATGGACCTGGTTAGTGGGGATGCCACGGGGTCTCACCCATACTTGGTGACTCACGTCTCCACCTGTGCCTCTTGGACCTGGTGAATCTGGTCCTTACCTTCTCCTCTCCCAGACCCGGGGACTCTGGTCACCACGTAGGCCTCACCTGGACCTGGTGATTCCGGTCCCCATCTGGGCCTCACTCAGTCCTGGTGACTTTGTTCCCCACCTTGACCTGATTGCTGTGGACTCTTTCATGGCCTCACCTGGACCTGTGTGACTCTGATCCTATCTGCTTGTCACCCAGACCTGGTGACTCTGGTCCACACCTGGGCATAATTGGTACCTGGGACTCTGTTCCACACCTGAGCCTCACCTGGACATGAGGCTCTGGACTCCTCGAACCACTCTGGGCCTAACCTGACCTGGTGACTCTGGTCTCATCTGGATGTCACCTGGACCAGGTGATTCTGGTACCCTCTCGCCTCAACCAGTTCTGGTGACTCTGGTCAGCAACTGGGCCTCACCTGGACCTATTGAATATGCTCCATCTGGGCCTCATTTGGACCTGGTGACTCTGGTCCCTACCTGGGCATCATCAGGACATGGATCCACTGCATGGCCTGCAGGTTGGCCTAACCTGGACCTGAGAACTCTAGTCCATACCTCGCATCATCGGGACATGGTTCCTCTGCATGGCCTGCAGGTTGGCCTCACATGGACCTGGTAACTCTGGTTCCTACCTGGGCATCATCGGGACATGTTCCACTGCATGCCCTGCAGGTTGGCCTCACCTGGACCTGAGAACTCTAGTCCCTACCTCGGCATCATCGGGACATGGTTCCTCTGCATGGCCTGGAGGTTGGCTCACATGGACCTGGTGAGAGGGGTTGTCACTTGGGCCTCACACATGCCTGGTGACACAGGTCCCCACATGGGCCTCACTTGGACCTGCTGAATCTGGTCCTTACCTGGTCCTTCCCCGGAACCCGTAACTCTGTTCACCACCTGGGAATAACCTGGACCTGGTGAATCTGGTCCCCATCTGGGCCTCACCCAGTCCTCGGGACTTTGTTCACCACCAGGACCTGATTGCTGTGGACTCCTTCTTGGCCTCACCTGGAACTGGTGACTCTGATCCTATCTGCGGGTCACCCAGACCTGGTGTCTCTAGTCCTCACCTGGGCATCATTGGTACCTGGTGACTCTGTTCCACACCTGAGCCTCACCTGGACATGAGGCTCTGGACTCTCGAAACACTCTGGGCCTAACTCTGACCTGGTGACTCTGGTTCTACCTGGGCATCATCGGGACATGGTTACTCTATTCCACACTGGGACTGACCTGATCCTGGTAACTCTGGTCCTGAGTTTGACCTCTTCTGTCCCAGGTGACTCTGGCTCTACCTGGGCCTCATCTGTAACTGGTGACTCTGATCCTAAGCATGGCCTCACCTGACCTGGTGACTGAGGTTCCCATCAGGACCTCACCTGGACCTCATGTCTCTGGTCCCACCTGTGCCTCACCAGGACATGGTGTCTCTGGTACCCACCTGGGCAGCATCAGGATATGGTTACACTGTTCACTAACAGTGACCCAGCCGGACCTATTAACTCTGGTCTTCACCTGGGACACACCTGGACGTGGTGAGTCGGAGAGCCACCTGGTCCTCACCTGTAACTGGTGATTATCGTTCCCACATGGACATCATGTGGACCTGGTGGCTGCAGTGTTTCTAGCTTCTCATGTACCTCGTGACTCTGGTCCCCACTAGGGCCTCACCGGGACCTGGTGAGTGTGGTTGCCACCTGCAGCACACCTGGAATCGTTGATTCTGTTCTGCACCTGAGACTACCCTGGATCTGGTGACTGTGGTCCCCACCAGGGCTTCACCCAGATTTGGGGACTCCGGTCCCCATCCGGGCCTCACCTGGCCCTGTTGACCATGGTCCTCTACTGGGCAAAATTGGGACCCGGTGACGTTTTTCCACACTGGACCTCGCCTGGACCACATGACTCTGGTCCCCCTCTGGGTCTCACCGTCCCCTCGTGACTTTGAACCCAACTTTGGCCTGACTTGGGCCTGCTGACCCTGGTTGCCACCTGCGCCTGACCTCGAAATGTTGACTCTGGTGCTTTCAAGGGCCTCCCCTGTACCTGGTGATCCTGGTCCCCACCTGGGCCTCACGTGGACGTGGTGTCTAGGCACCACCGCGGACTCACCTGGACCTGCTTACTGTGTTCCACACCTGGGCCTCAAGTAGACCTGTTGACCATGGTCCCCAAGACGGCCTCACATGGACCTGTTGCCTCTGATCCCCACCGGGGCCTCACGTGTACCTGGTAACTCTGGTCCTCACCTGGGCCTCATCTGGACCTAGTGACTCTGGTTCCCACCTGGGCTTCACCTGGATCTGGTGGCTCTGGTCCCCACCTAGACCTCTCCTGGAACTGGTGACTCTCTTTCCAACATGGACTTCACTTGGTATGGTGACTCTGATTCTCAGTTTGGCCTCACCTGGACATGGTGTCTCTCGTCCCCACTTTGACCTAACTCAGAACTGCTGCATCTTGCCCCACCTAGGGCGCACCCAGACCTGGTGACTCTTGTCCCCAGCTATGCCTCAATTCGACCTGAGGAATCTGGTCCACAAGTGTGCCTCATATGTTCCTGGGACACAGCTGGATACTGTGGCTCTGGTTCCCACAAGGGGCTCACCTGTTACTGGTGACTTATTCACCAGTGGTCTTATTCTATGCCTCACCAGGACCTAGTGATTCTGTTCCGCATCGGGGCCTGCATGGCCCTAGTGACTCTGGTCCTCACCCAGGCATCATTGGGACCTGGATACTCTATTCCACACCTGGGCCTCACTTTGACCAGGGACCTCTGGTCCCATTCTGGGCCTCAAACTAAACTGGTTACTCTGCTTCCCCCTCTGGCCTCACCCTTACCTGGTGACTCTGGTCACCCCCTGGGCTTCACTTGGGCCTGGTGAATCTGGTCCCTACCTGGGCATCATAGGGATATGGTTCCACTGCATGGCCTGCAGGTTGGCCTCACCTGGACCTTGTAACTCTGGTCCCTACCTGGGCATCATCGGGACATGGTTCCACACAAGGCCTGAAGGTTGGCATCACCTGGACCTGGTAACTCTAGTCCCTACCTGGGCATCATGGGGACATGATTCCTCTGCATGGCCTGCAGGTTGGCATCACCTGGACCTTGTGAGTGGGGTTGTCTCCTGTGCCTCTCCCATGCCTGGTGACACAGGTCCCCACGTGGGCCTCACTTGGACCGGGTGAATCTGGTCCTTACCTTGTTCTCACCCGGAACTCGTAACTCTGGACACCACCTGGGAATCACCTGGACCTGGTGAATCTGGTCCCCATCTGGGCGTCATCCAGTCCTGGTGACATTGTTCCCCACCTGGACCTGATTGCTGTGGACCTCTTTCTTGGCCTCACCTTTAACTGGTGACTCTGATCGTATCTGCGCGTCACCCAGACCTGGTTACCCTGGTCCTCACCTGGACATGATTGGTACCTGGTGACTCTGTTCCACACCTGAGCCTCACCTGGACATGATGACTCTGGATCCTCTCTGGACCTCACCCTAAACTGGTGACTCTGGTCTCCATCTCAATGCCACTTGGACCAGGTGATTCTGGTACCCCTCTAAGCCTCAACAAGATCTGGTGACTCTGGTCCTCAACTGGGCCTCACCTGGACCTAGTGAATATGCTCCATCTGGGCCTCATTTGGACCCGGTGACTGTAGTCCCTACCTGGGCTTCATCGGAACATGGTTCCACTGCATGGCCTGCGGGTTGACTTCACCTGGACCTGGTAACTCTAGTCCCTACATGGGCATCATCGGGACATGGTTCCTCTGCATGGCGTTCAGGATTTCCTCACCTGGAACTGGGGAGTGGGTTTGTTCCTGGGCCTCACCCATACCTGGTGACTCAGGTACCCAAGAGGCCTCACTTGGACCTGGTGAATCTGGTCCTTACCTGGTCCTCAACCGGAACTTGTAACTCTGGTCACCACCTGGGAATCACCTGGACCTTTTGAATCTGAATCCCATCTGGGCCTCATCCAGTCCTGGTGACTTTGTTCCCCACCTGGACCTGATTGCTGTGGACTCCTTCTTGGCCTCACCTGAAACTGGTGACTCTGATCCTAACTGGGCCTCACCGAGATCTGGTGACTCTGGTCCTCACCTGTGGACCTTTATGACCTGGATACTCTGTTCCACAACTGAGCCTCACCTGGACATGATGACTCTGGAACCTTTCTGTTCCTCACCCTGACATGGTGACTCTGGTCACCATCTGAATGTCACCTAGACCAGGTGAATCTGGTACCCCTCTAGGCCTCAACTTGACCTGGTGACTCTGGTCCTCAACTGGGCCTCTCCGGGACCTAGTGAACATGCTCCCCACCTGCGCCTCATCTGGACTGGTGACTCTGTTTCTACCTGGGCATCATCGTGACATGGTTACTCTATTCAACACTGGGACTGACCTGATCCTGGTAACTCTGGTCCTGACTTTGGCCTCTTCTGTACCAGGTGACTCTGGCTCCACCTGGGCCTCACCTGTAACTGAGTGACTCTGATCCTAAGCATGGCCTCACCTGACCTGGTGACTGTGGTTCCCATCGGGACCTCATCTGGACCTCATGTTTCTGGTCCCACTTGGGCCTCACCAAGACCTGGTGTCTCTGCTTCCCACCTGGGTAGCATCAGGATATGGTTACACTGTTCATTAACAGTGACCCAGCCGGACCTATTAACTCTGGTCTTCACCTGGGCCACACCTGGACATGGTGACACTGTTTCCCACCTGGGTCTCACCTGGATATGGTGAGACGGATCCCCACCTGGTCCTCACCTGTAACTAGTGATTCTCGTTCCCACATGGAGATCATGTGGACATTTTGGCCGCAGTGTTTCTAGAATCTTTTTTTTTAAATTTTTATTGATTTATGATAGTCACAGAGAGAGAGAGAGGCAGAGACACAGGCAGAGGGAGAAGCAGGCTCCATGCACCGGGAGCCCGATGTGGGATTCGATCCCGGGTCTCCAGGATCGCGCCCTGGGCCAAAGGCAGGCGCAAACCGCTGCGCCACCCAGGGATCCTATCTGTTTCTAGCTCATCATGTACCTCGTGACTCTGGTCCCCACCAGTGCCTCACCGGGACCTGGTGAGTGTGGTTGCCACCTGCACCACACCTGGACCTGGTGATTCTGGTCTGCACCTGAGACTACCCTGGATCTGGTGACTGTGGTCCCCACCTCGGCTTCACATGGACTTGGTGAATCCTGTTGCCACCTGCGCCTCACCGGGACCTTGTCACTCTTTTCCCACCTGGCATCAATGGGACATGGTTAATCTGTTTCCCCCTTGGGCCTCTCTGGACATGATAACTTTGCTCCATACTTTGGCCTCAACTGGTCCTTATGACTCTGGTCCCCCCACCTAGGACTCAATCTGGACCTGGTGACTGTGGTCCCCACCTGGTTCTCACCTAGACGTGGTGTCTCTCGTTCCCACATGAACCACACCTGGACATGGTGACTGTGGTATTTTTGTAGCCGCACATTTACCTGGTGACTCCGGTCCCCACGAGGGCCTCACATGGATCTGGTGACTCTTGCCTGAAGGTTGTCCTCACCTGGACCTGGTGAGTGGGGTTGCCAACCCATAACTGGTGACTCAGTTCCCCACGTGGGCCTCTTGGACCTGTTAATCTGGTCGTTACCTGGTCCTCTCCCAGATCCGGGTACTCTGGTCCCCAACTGGGCCTCATCTGGACCTGTGAATCTGGTCCCCATCTGGGCCTCACCCAGTCCTGGTGACTTTGTTCCCCACCTGGACCTGATTCCTTTGGACACTTTCTTGGCCTCACCGGGAACTGGTGACTCTGATCATATCTGCGCGTCACCCAGACATGGTGACCATGGTCCTCACCTGGGCATCATTGGTACCTGGTGACTCTGTTCCACACCAGAGCCTCACCTGGACATGATGACTCTGGAACCCCTCTGGGCCTCACCCTGACCTGGTGATTCTGGTCCCCATCTGGATGTCACCTGGACCAAGTGATTCTGGTACCCCTCTAGGCCTCAACCAGATCTGGTGACTCTGGTTCTCAACTGGGCCTCACCTGGACCTAGTGAATATGCTCCATCTGGGCCAAATTTGCACCTGGTGACTCTGGTCACTACCTGGGCATCATCGGGACATGGTTCCACTGCATGACTTGCAGGTTGGCCTCACCTGGACCTGGTAACTCTGGTCCCTACCTGGGCATCATCGGGACATCGTTCCACACATGGCCTGCAGGTTGGCCTCACCTGGACCCGGTAACTCTAGTTCATACCTGGGCATCATCGGGACATGGTTCCTCTGCATGGCCTGCAGGTTGGACTCACCTGGACCTGGTGAGTGGCGTTGCCACCTTGGCCTCACCCATGCCTGGTGACACAGGTCCCCACGTGGGCCTCACTTGGACCTGGTGAATCTGGTCCTTACCTGGTCCTCACCCGAAACTCCTAACTCGGGTAACCACCTGGGAATCACCTGAACCAGGTTAATTTGGTCCCCATCTGGTCCACATCCAGTCCTGGTGAATTTGTCACCCCACCTGGACCTGATTGCTGTGGACTCCTTCTTGGCCTCACCTGGAACTGGTGACTCTGATCCTAAGTGGGCCTCGCCCAGATCTGGTGACTCTGGTCCTCTCCTATGGAACATTATGACCTGGATACTCTGTTCCACACCTGAGCCTCACCTGGACATGATGACTCTGGATCCCCTCAGGGCCTCACCATGACATGATGACTCTGGTCCCCATCCCGATGTCACCTAGACCAGGTGAATCTGGTATCCCTCTAGGCCTCAACTTGACCTGGTGACCCTGGTCCTCAACTGGGGCTCACGGGGACCTAGTGAACATGCTCCCCACCTGCGCCTCATCTGGACTTGGTGACTCTGGTTTTACTTGGGCATCATCGGGACAAGGTTACTCTATTCCCCACCGGGACTGACCTGATCCTGGTAACTCTGGTCCTGACTTTGGCCTCTTCTGTACCAGGTGACTCTGGCTCCACCTGGGCCTCACCTGTAACTGGTGACTCTGATCCTAAGCATGGCCTCACCTGACCTGGTGACTGTGGTTCCCATCTGGACCTCACCCGGACCTCATATCTCTGGTCCCACCTGGGCCTCACCAGGACCTGTGGCTCTGGTACCCACCTGGGTAGCATTAGGATATGGTTACACTGTTCACTAACAGTGACCCAGCCGGAACTATTAACTCTGGTCTTCACCTGGGCCACACCTGGACATGGTGACACTGGTTCCCACCTGGGTTTCACCTTGAAATGGTGAGTGGGATCCCCACCTGGTCCTCACCTGTAACTGGTGATTCTCGTTCCCACATGGACATCATGTGGACCTGGTGGCTGCAGTGTTTCTAGCTTCTCATGTACCTCGTGACTCCGGTCCCCACCAGGGACTCACAGGGACCTGGTGAGTGTGGTTGCCACCTACACCTCACCTGGACCTGGTGATTCTTGTCTGCACCTGAGACTACCCTGGATCTGGTGACTGGTCCCACCTGGGCTTCACCTGGAAATGGGGATTCCGGTCCCCATCTGGGCCTCACCTGGCCCTGTTGTCCATGGTCCTCACCTGGGCAAAATTGGGACCCGGTGACTGTGTTCCACAACTGGACCTCACCTGGACCACATGACTCTGGTCCCCCTCTGGGTCTCAACCATCCCTAGTGACTGTCAACCCCACTTTGGCCTGACTTGGACCTCCTGACACTTGTTGCCACCTGCGCCTGACCTCGAACTGTTGACTCTCGTTCTTTCAAGGTCCTCCCCTGTACCTGGTGATCCTGGTCCCCACCAGGGCCTCACCTGGACGTGGTGACACTTGTCACCACGGAGGACTCACCTGGACCTGCTTACTATGTTCCAGTCCTGGGCCTCAAGTAGACCTGTTGACCATGGTCCCCAAGCCGGCCTCACATGGACCTGATGCCTCTGATACCCACCAAGGCCTCACGTGTACCTGGTAACTCTGCTCCTCACCTGGGCCTCAACTGGACCTAGTGACTCTGGTCCCCACCTGGGCTTCACCTGGATCTGGTGACTCTGGTCCACACCTGGACCTCTCCTGGACCTGGTGACTCTCTTTCCAACATGGACCTCACCTGGACCTGGTGTCTCTCGTCCCCATTTTGACCTAACTCAGAACTGCTGAATCTTGCCCCACCTAGGCCGCACCCACAACTGGTGATTTTGTCCCCAGCTATGCCTCAATTCGACCTGATGAATCTGGTCCTCACGTGGGCCTCACATGGACCTCCGACTCAGCTGGAGAGAGTGGCTCTGGTTCCCACAAGGGGCTCACCTGATACTGCTGACTGGGGTGTGTTTCTATGCCTCAACAGGACCTAGTGATTCTGTTCCCCATCTGGGCCTGCATGGCCCTAGTGACTCTGGTCCTCACCCAGGCATCACAGGGACCTGGATACTCTATACCCCACAAGAGCTTCACTTTGACCAGGGACCTAGGTCCCATTCTGGGCCTCAAACTAAATGGTTACTCTGGTTCCCTCTCTGGGCCTCACCCTTACCTGGTGACTCTGGTCACCCCTTGGTGTTCACTTGGGCCTGGTGATTCTGGTCCTTAGCTGGTCCGCACCTGGATGTCGTGACTGGTCGCCACCCGGGCTTCACCTGGACTTGGTGAATCCTGTTGCCACGTGCACCTCACCTGGACCTTGTGACTGTGTCCTCACGTGGACCTCACCTGGATCTGGTGGCTCTGGTTCCCATATGGGGCTCTCCTGGACCTGGTTCCTGTGGTCTCCATCTGGCCTCACCTGGAACACAATGACTCTGATCCATATTTGGGCCTCTCCTGGACCTGTTGACTCTGGTCCTTATCTGGGCATCATTGGGACCTGGATACTCTCTTATATACCTGGGCCTCACCTGGACCTGATGACTGTGGTCTCACCTGTGCCTCACCTGGGCGAGGTGACTGGTTCCCACAGGGACCTCAACTGGACCCGGTGACTCACGTCCTCATATGGGCATCATGGGACCTGGTTTCTCAGTTCCACATCGGGGCCTCACCTAGACCTAGTGATTCTCGTCCCCCTCTGGGCCTCTTCCTGACATGCTGACTCTGGTTCCCACCTGGATATCACCAGAACCGGGGGACTCTGGTCCCCCTCTGGGACTCACCCGGAGTTGGGGACACTTGTCCTCAGCTGGGCCTCAACAGGACCTGGTGAATCTACTCCTCACTTAGACCTCGACTGACCTTGTGACTCTTTTCCCACCTGGAATCAATGGGACATGGTTACTGTGTTCCCCACATGGGCCTCACCTGGACATGATAACTTTGCTCCACACTTTGGGCTCAACTGGTCCTGATGACTCTGGTCCCCCAACCTAGGCCTCAATCTGGACCTGGTGACTGTGGTCCCCCCCTGGGTCTCACCTGGACCTGGTGACTCTCGTTCCCACATGAACCAAACCTGGACCTGGTGACTGTGGTGTTCTTGTAGACTCACATTTACCTGGTGCCTCGTGTCCCCACTAGGACCTCAACTGGATCTGTTGACTCTGGCCTGCAGGTTCACCTCACTTGGACCTGGTGAGTGGGGTTGCCAACAGGGCCTCACCGAAACCTGATGACTCAGGTCCCCACGTGGGCCTCTTGGACCTGTTAATCTGGTGCTTACCTGGTCCTCTCCCAGACCCGGGTACTCTGGTCCCCAACTGGGCCTCACCTGGACCTGGTGATTGTGGTCCCCATTGGGCCTCACCCAGTCCTGGTGACTTTGTTCCCCACCTGGACCTGATTGGTGTGGACTCCTTCTTGGCCTCACCTGGAACCGGTGTCTCTGATCCTATCTGCGCCTCACCCAGACCTGTTGACTCTGGTCTTCACCTGGGCATCATTGGTACCTGGTGACTCTGTTCCGCACCTGAGCCTCACCTGGACATGATGACTCTGGAACCTCTCTGGGCCTCACCCTGACCTGGTGATTCTGGTCCCCATCTGGATGTCACCTGGACCAGGTGATTCTGGTTCCCCTCTAGGCCTCAACGAGATCTGGTGACTCTGGTCCTCAACTGGTCCTCACCTGGACCTAGTGAATATGCTCCATCTGGGCCTCATTTGGACCTGGTGACTCTGGTCCCTACCTGGGCATCATCGGGACATGGTTCCACTGCATGGCCTGCAGGTTGGCGTCACCTGGACCTGGTAAATCTGGTCCCGACCTGGGCATCAACGGGACATGGTTTCTCTGCATGGCATGCAGGTTGGCCTCACCTGGACCCGGTAAGTCTATTCCCTACATGGGCATCATTGGGACATGGTTCCTCTGCATGGCCTGCATGTTGGCTTCACCTGGACCTTGTTAGTGGGGTTTTCACCAGTGCCTCACCCATACCTGGTGACACAGGTCCCCACGTGCTCATCACTTGGACCTGGTGAATCTGACCCTTACCTGGTCCTCACCCGGAACTGGTAAGTCTGGTCACCACCTGGGAATCACCTGGGCCTGGTGAATCTGGTCCCCATCTGGGCCTCACCCAGTCCTGGTGACTTTGTTCCCCATCTGGGACTGATTGCTGTGGACTCCTTCTTGGCCTCACCTGGAACTGGTGACTCTGATCCTAACTGGGCCTCACCCAGAACTGGTGACTCTGGTACTCACCTGTGGTCCATTATGACATGGATACTCTGTTCCAACCTGAGCCTCACCTGGATATGATGACTCTGGATCCCCTCTGGGCCTCAGCCTGACATGGTGACACTGGTCCACATCTGGATGTCACCTAGACCAGGTGAAACAGGTACCCCTCTAGGCCTCAACTTCACCTGGTGACTCTGGTCCTCAACTGGGCCTCACCGGGACCTAGTGAACATGCTCCCCACCTGCGCCTCATCTGGACCTGGTGACTCTGGTCCCTACCTGGGCATCATCGGGACATGGTTGCTTTGCATGGCCTGAAGGTTGCCCTAACCTGGACCTGGTGTGTGGGGTTGCCACCTGGGTCTCACCCATACCTAGTGACTCAGGTCCCAACGTGAGACTCTTGGACCTGGTGAATCTGTTCCTTACCTGTTCCTCTCCCAGATTCGGGGACTCTGGACACCACCTGGGCTCACCTGGACCTGGTGGATCTGGTCCCATCTGGGCCTCACCCAGTCCAGGTGACTTTGTTCCCCACCTGTACCTGATTGCTTTGGACTGTTTCTTGGCCTCACCTGGAACTGGTGTCTCTGATCCTATCTGCGCCTCACCCAGACCTGTTGACTCTGGTCCTCACCTTGGAATCATTGGTACCTGGTGACTCTGTTCCACACCTGAGCCTCACCTGCACATGTTGACTCTGGAACCACTCTGGGCCTCACCCTGACCTGAAGACTCTGGTACCCATCTGGATGTCACCAAGACCAGGTGAATCTGGTACCCCTCTGGGTCTCAACTAGACTTGGTGACTCTGGTCCTCAACTGGGCCTCACCGGGACCTAGTGAATATGCTCCCCACCTGCGCCTCATCTGTACCAGGTGACTCTGGCTCCACCTGGGTCTCACCTGTAACTGTTGAATCTGATCCTAAGCATGGACTCACCTCACCTGATGTCTGTGGTGCCCATGGGACCTCACCTGGTCCTCATGTCTCTGGTCTCACCTGGGCCTCACCAGGACTTGGTGTCTCTCATACCCACCTGGGTAGCATCAGGATATGGTTACACTGTTCACTAACAGTGACCCAGCCGGACCTATTAACTCTGGTCTTCACCTGGGCCACACCTGGACATGGTGACACTGGTTCCCACCTGGGTCTCACCTGGACATGGTGAGTCGGATCCCCACAGGGTCCTCACCTCTAACTGGTGATTCTCGTTCCCAAATGGACATCATGTGGACCTGGTGGCTGCAGTGTTTCTAGCTTCTCATGTACCTCGTGACTCTGGTCCCCACGAGGGCCTCACCGGGACCTGGTGAGTGTGGTTGCCACCTGCACCTCACCTGGACCTGGTGATTCTGGTCTGCACCTGAGACTACCCTGGATCTGGTGACTATGGTCCCAATCTGGGCTTCACCTGGATTTGGGCACTCCGATTCCCATCTGGGCCTCACCTGGCCCTGTTGACCATGGTCCTCAACTGGGCAAAATTGGGACCCGGTGACTGTGTTCCACACCTGGACCTCACCTGGACCAGGTTACTCTGGTGCCCCTCTGGGTCTCACCGTGCTCTAGTGACTGTGAACCCCACTTTGGCCTGACTTGGACCTGCTGAACCTGGTTGTCACCTGCGCCTGACCTCGAAATGTTGACTCTGGTTCTTTCAAGGGCCTCCCCTGTACCTGGTGATCCTAGTCCCCAACTGGGCCTTACCTGGACCTGGTGACTCTTTTCACCACCGTGGACTCACTTGGACCTGGTAACAGTGTTCCACACCGGGCCTCAAGTAGAACTCTTGACCATGGTCCCCAAGCCTGCCTCACATGGACCTGTTGCCTCTGATACCTATCGGCGCCTCACGTGTACCTGGTAACTCTGGTCCTCACCTGGGCCTCATCTGGACCTAGTGACTCTGGTCCCCACCTGGGCTTCACCTGGATCTGGTGACTCTGATCCCCACCTGGACTTCACCTGGATCTGGGGACACTGGTCCCAACCTGGACCTCTCCTGGACCTGCTGACTCTCTTTCCATCATGGACCTCACCTGGATCTGGTGACTCTGGTCCTCAGTTTGGCCTCACCTGGACCTGGTGTCTCTCGTCCCCACTTTGACCTAACTCAGAACTGCTGAATCTTGCCCCACCTAGGCCGCACCCAGACCTGGCGACACTTGTCCCCAGCTATGCCTCTATTCAACCTGAAGAATCTTGTCCTCAAGTGGGCCTCACATGGACCTGGGACTCAGATGGATAGAGTGGCTCTGGTTCCCACAAGGGGCTCACCTGATACTGCTGAATGTGGTCTTATTCTATGTCTCACCAGGACCTAGTGATTCGGTTCCCCATCTGGGCCTGCATGGCCCTAGGGACTCTGGTCCTCACCAAGGCATCATTGGGACCTGGATACTCTGTTCCACACCTGGACCTCACTTAGACCAGTGACCTCTGGTCCCATTCTGGGCCTCAAACTAAACTGGTTACTCTGGTTCCACTCTGGGCCTCACCCTTACCTGGTGACTCTGGTCACCCCTTGGGCTTCACTTGGGCCTGGTGAATCTGGTCTTTAGCTGGTCCACACCTGGATCTGGTGACAGGTCGCCACCTGCGCCTCACCTGGGCTTGGTGAATCCTGTTGCCATCTGCGCCTCCCCTGGACCTTGTGAAAGTGGTCCCACCTGGACCTCACCTGGATCTGGTGGCTCTGGTTCCCATATGGGGCTCTACTGGACCTGGTTCCTGTGGTCTCCATCTGGCCTCACCTGGAACAAAATGACTCTGATCCATATTTGGGCCTCTCCTAGACCTGTTTACTCTGTCCTTACCTTGGCATTATTGGGACCTGCATACACACTTATATACCTGGGCCTCACCTGGACCTGGTGACTGTGGTCCCACCTGGCCTCTCCTGGACGAGGTGACTGGTTCCCACAGGGACCTCACCTGTACCTGGTGACCCATGTCCTCATATGGGCATCATGGGTCCTGCTTTCTCAGGTCCACATTGGGGCCTCACCTGGACCTAGTGATTCTCGTCCCCCTCTGGGCCTCATCCTGACGTGGTGACTCTGGTCCCCATCTGGATATCACCAGAACCGGGTGACTCTGTTTCCCCTCTGGGACTCACCCAGAGCTGGGGACAGTGGTCCACAACTGGTCCTCAACAGGACCTGGTGAATCTACTCCTCACTTAGACCTCGTCTTGACCTGTGACTCTTTTCCCACCTGACATCAATGGGACATGGTTACTCTGTTCCCCAACTGGGCCTCACCTGGATATGATAACTTTGCTCCACACTTTGGCCTCAACTGGTCCTGATGAATCTGGTCCCCCCACGTAGGCCTCAATCTGGACCTGGTAACTGTGGTCCCCACCTGGGTCTCTTGGACCTGGTGACTCTTTTTCCCACATGAACCACACTTGGACCTGGTGACTGTGGTGTTCTTGTAGACTCACATTTACCTAGTGACTCTGGTCCCCACTAGGGCCTCACGTGTATCTGGTGACTCTGGCCTGCAGGTTGGCCTCACCTGGACCTGGTGAGTGGGGTTGCCACCTGGGACACACCCATACCTGGTGACTCAGGTCCCCACGTGTGCCTCTTTGACCTGGTGAATCTGGTCCTTACCTGGTCCTCTACTAGACCCGGGGACTCCGGTCACCACCTGGGCCTCACCTGGACCTGGTGAGTGAATCTGGTCTCCATCTGGGCCTCACCCAGTCCTGGTGACTTTGTTCCCCACCTGGACCTGATTGCTGTGGACTCTTTCTTGGCCTTACCTGGAAGTGGTGGCTCTGATCCTATCTGCACGTCACCCAAATCTGGTGACTCTGGTCCTCAACTGGGCCTCACCTGGACCTAGTGAATATGCCCCATCTGGGCCTCTTTTGGGCCTGGTGACTCTGTTCCCTACCTGGGCATCATCGGGACATGGATCCACTGCATGGCCTGCAGGTTGGCCTCACCTGGACCTGGTAACTCTGGTCCCTACATGGGCATCATCGGGACATGGTTCCTCTACATGGCCTGCAGGTTGGCCTCACCTGGACCTGGTGAGTGGGGTTGCCACCTGGGACACACCCATACCTGGTGACTCAGGTCCCCACGTGTGCCTCTTTGACCTGGTGAATCTGGTCCTTAACTGGTCCTCTACTAGACCCGGGGACTCCGGTCACCACCTGGGCCTCACCTGGACCTGGTGAGTGAATCTGGTCTCCATCTGGGCCTCACCCAGTCCTGGTGACTTTGTTCCCCACCTGGACCTGATTGCTGTGGACTCTTTCTTGGCCTTACCTGGAAGTGGTGGCTCTGATCCTATCTGCACGTCACCCAGATCTGGTGACTCTGGTCCTCAACTGGGCCTCACCTGGACCTAGTGAATATGCCCCATCTGGGCCTCATTTGGGCCTGGTGACTCTGTTCCCTACCTGGGCATCATCGGGACATGGATCCACTGCATGGCCTGCAGGTTGGCCTCACCTGGACCTGGTAACTCTGGTCCCTACATGGGCATCATCGGGACGTGGTTCCTCTACATGGCCTGCAGGTTGGCCTCACCTGGACCTGGTGAGTGGGGTTGCCACCTGGGCCTCACCCATACCTGGTGACAAAGGTCCCCACGTGGGCCTAGATTGGACCTTGTGAATCTGGTCCTTACCTTATACTCACCCGGAACTGGTAACCCTGGTCACCACCTGGGCCTCACCCTGACTTGGTGATTCTGGACCCATCTGGATTTCACCTAGACCAGGTGAATCTGGACCCCTCTACGCCTCAACTAGAACTGGTGACTCTTGTCCTCAACTTGGCATCACCGGGACCTAGTGAATATGCTCCCCACCTGCGCCTCATCTGGACCTGGTGACTCTGGTTCTTCCTGGGCATCATCGGGACATGGTTACTCTATTCCCCACTTGGACTGACCTGATCCTGGTAACTCTTGTCCTGACTTTGGTCTCTTCTGTACCAGGTGACTCTGGCTCAACCTGTGCCTCACCTGTAACTGGTGACTCTGATCCTAAGCATGGTCTCACCTGACCTGCTGACTGCGGTTCCCATCGGGACCTCACCTGAACCTCATGTCTCGGGTCCCTCTTGGGCCTCACCAAGACCTGGTGTCTCTGGTAACCATCTATGTAGCATCATGTTATGGTTACACTGTTCACTATCAGGGACTCTGGTCCCCATCTGGATGTCACCTGGACCAGGTGATTCTGGTACCCCTCTAGGCCTCAACCAGTTCTGGTGACTCTGGTCCTCAACTGGGCCTCACATGGACCTAGTGAATATGCTCTATCTGGGCCTCATTTGGAACTGGTTACTCTGGACCCTACCTAGGCATCATCTGGACATGGTTCCACTGCATGGCCTGCAGGTTGGCCTCACCTGGACCTGGTGAGTGGGTTTGCTACCTGGGCCTCACCCATACCTGGTGACACAGGTCCCCAGGTGGGCCTCACATGGACCTGGTGAATCTGGTCCTTACCTGGTCCTCATCCGGAACTGGTAACTCTGGTCATCACCTGGGAATCACCTGGACCTTGTGAATCTGTTCCCTATCTGGGCCTCACCCAGTCCTGGTGACTTTGTTCCCCACCTGGACCTGATTGCTGTGGACACTTTCTTGGCCTCACCTGGAACTGGTGACTCTGTTCCTAACTGGGCCTCACCCAGATCTGGTGACTCTGGTCCTCAACTGTGGATCATTAAGACCTGGATACTCTGTTCCACACCTGAGCCTCACCTGGACTTGATGACTCTGGAACCACTCTGGGCCTCACCCTGAAATGGTGACTCTGGTCTCCATTTGGATGTCACCTAGACCAGGTGAATCTGGTACCCCTCTAGGACTCAACTAGACCTGGTGACTCTCGTCCTCAACTTGGCCTCACAGGGACCTAGTGAATATGCTCCCCACCTGCGCCTCATCTGGACCTGGTGACTCTGGTTCTTCCTGGGCATCATCCTGAAATGGTTACTCTATTCCCCACTGGGACTGACCTGATCGTGGTAACTCTGGTCTTGACTTTGGCCTCTTCTGTACCAGGTGACTCTGGCTCCACCTGGGCCTCACCTGTAACTGGTGACTCTGATCCTAAGCATGGCCTCACCTGACCTGGTGACTGTGGTTCCCATCGGGACCTCATCTGGACCTCGTGTCTCTGGGCCCACCTGGGCCTCACCAGGATATGGTGTCTCTGGTACCCACATGGGTAGCATCAGGATATGGTTACACTGTTCACTAACAGTGACCCAGCCGGACCTATTAACTCTGGTCTTCACCTGAGCCACACCTGGACATGTTGACACTGGTTCCCACCTGGGTCTCACCTGGACATGGTGAGTAGCATCCACAACTGGTCCTCCCCTGTAAGTGGTGATTCTCGTTCCCACATGGACATCATGTGGACCTGGTGGCTGCAGTGTTTCTAGCTTCTCATGTACCTCGTGACTCTGGTCCCCACCAGGGCCTCACAGGGACCTGGTCAGTGTGGTTGCCACCTGCACCTCAAGTGGACCTGGTGATTCTGGTCTGCACCTGAGACTACCCTGGATCTGGTGACTGTGGTCCCCACCTGGGCTTCACCTGCTTTGGGGACTCCGGTCTCCATCTATGCCTCACCTGGCCCTGTTGACCATGGTCCTCAACTGGGCAAAATTGGGACCCGGTGACTGTATTCCACAACTGGACCTCACCTGGACCAGCTGATTCTGGTCTCCCTCTGGGTCTCACCACGCCCTAGTGACTGTGAACCCAAGTTTGCCCTGACTTGGACCTGCTGAACTTGGTTGCCACGTGCACCTGACCTCGAACTGTTGACTCTGGTACTTTCAAGGGCCTACCCTGTACCTTGTGATCCTGGTCCCCACCTGGGTCTCAACTGGACGTGGTGACTCATGTCACAACCGCGTACGCACCTGGACCTGCTTACTGTGTTCCACATCTGGGCCTCAAGTAGACTTGTTGACCATGGTCCCCAAGCCGGCCTCACATGACCTGTTGCCTCTGATCCCCACCGGGGCCTCACGTGTACCTGGTACTCTGGCCCTCATCTGGGCCTCATCTGGACCTAGTGACTCTGGTCCCCACCTGGGCTTCACCTGGATCTGGTGACTCTGGTCCCCACCTGTACCTCACCTGGATCTGGTGACTCTGGTCCCCACCTGGTCCTCTCTTGGACCTGGTGACTCTCTTTCCAACATGGACCTCACCTGGATCTGGTGACTCTGGTCCTCCGTTTGGCCTCACCTGGACCTGGTGTCTCTCATTCCCACTTGACCTCACTCAGAACTGCTGAATCTTGCCCCACCTAGTCCGCACCCAGACCTGGTGACTCTTGTCCCTAGCTATGCCTCAATTAGACCTGATGAATCTGCTCCTCACGTGGGTCTCACATGAACCTGGGACTCAGCTGGATAGAGTGGCTCTGGTACCCACAATGGGCTCACCTGTTATTGCTGACTGTGGTCTTATTCTATGCCTCACCAGGACCTAGTGATTCTGTTCCCCATCTGGGCCTGCATGGCGCGAGTGACTCTGGTCCTCAACCAGGCATCATTGCGATCTGGATACTCTATTCCACATCTGGGCCTCACCTTTGACCAGGGACCTCTGGTCCCAATCTGGGCCCCAAACTGAACTGGTTACTCTGGTTCCCCCTCTGGGCCTCACCCTTACCTGGTGACTCTGGTCACCCATTGGGCTTCACTTGGCCTGGTGAATCTGGTCCTTAGCTGGTCCGCACCTGGATCTGGTGACTGGTCGCCACCTCGGCCTCACTTGGACTTGGTAAATCCTGTTGCCACCTGCGCCTCACATGGACCTTGTGACTGTGGTCCCACCTGGACCTCACCTGGATCTGGTGGGTCTGGTTCCCATATGGGGCTCTCCTGGACCTGGTTCCTGTGGTCTCCATCTGGCCTCACCTGGAACACAATGACTCTGATCCATATTTGGGCCTCTCCTGGACCTGTTGACTCTGGTCCTTACCTGGGCATCACTGGGACCTGGATACTCTCTTATATACCTGGGCCTCACCTGGACCTGTTGACTGTGGTCCCACCTGGGCCTCACCAGGACGAGGTGACTGGTTCCCACAGGGACCTCACCTGGACCTGGTGACTCAGGTCCTCATATGGGCATCATGGGACCTGGTTTCTCAGTTCCACATCGGGGCCTCAAGTGGACATAGTGATTCTCGTCTGACTCTGGGTCTCACCCTGACGTGCTGACTCTGGTCCCCACCTGGATATCACCAGAACCGGGTGACGCTGGTCCCCCTCTGGGACTCACCCGGAGCTGGGGACTCTGGTCCTCAACTGGGCCTAAAGAGGACATGGTTAATCTACTCCTCACTTAGGCCTCGTCTGGACCTTGTGAGTCTTTACCCACCTGGCATCAATGGGACATGGTTACTCTGTTCCCCACATGGGCCTCACCTGGACATGATAACTTTGCTCCACACTTTGGCCTCAACTGGTCCTGATGACTCTGGTCCCCCGACCTAGGCGTCAATCTGGACCTGATTGCTGTGGACTCCTTCTTAGCCTCAACTGGAACTGGTGACTCTGATCCAGATTGAGGATCCCCAATCTGGGCCTCACCTTGCCCTGTCAACCATGGTCTTCAACTGGCAAAATTGGGACCCGGTGACTGTGTTCCACCCCTGGACCTCACCTGGACCAGGTGACTCTGGTCCCCCTCTGGGTCTCAAAGTGCCCTAGTGACTGTGAACCCCACTTTGGCCTGACTTGGACCTCTTGACCCTGGTTGACACCTGCGCCTGACCTCGAACTGTTGACTCTGGTTCATTTAAGGGCTTCCCCTGTACCTGGTGATCCTGATCCCCCCTGGGACTCACCTGGACGTGGTGACTCTTGTCACCACCGGGGACTCACCTGGACCTGGTTACTGTGTTCCACACCTTGGCCTCAAGTAGACCTGTTGACCATGGTACCGAAGCCGGCCTCATATGGACCTGTTTCCTCTGATTCCCACCGGGGCATCACGTGTACCTGGTAACACTGGTCCTCACTTGGGCCTCATCTGGACCTAGTGATCTGGTCCCCACCTTGGCTTCACCTGGATCTGGTGACTCTGGTCCTCAACTGGGCCTCACCTGGACCTATTGAATATGCTCCATCTGGGCCTCATTTGGACCTGGTGACTCTCTTCCCTACCTGGGCATCATCGGGACTTGGTTCCACTGCATGGCCTTTAGGTTGGCCGCACCTGGACCTAGTAACTGTGGTTCTACCTGGGCATCATCGAGACACTCTTCCTCTGCATTGCCTGCAGGGTGGCCTCACCTGGACCTGGTGAGTGGGGATGCCACTTGGGCCTCACCCATACCTGGTGACCCAGTTGCCCACGTGGGACTCACTTGGACCTGGTGAATCTGGTCCTTACCTGGTCCTCACCCAGTCCTGGTGGTTTTGTTCCCCACCTGGACCTGATTGCTGTGGACTCCTTCTTGGCCTCACCTGGAAGTGGTGACTCTGATCGTAGCTGGGCCTCACCCAGATCTGATGACTCTGGTCCTCACCTGTGAACCATTATGACCTGGATACTCTGTTCCACACCTGAGCCTCACCTGGACATGATGACTCTGGATCCACTCTGGGCCTCACCATGACATGGAGACTCTGGTCCCCATCTGGATATCAGCAGAACCGGGTGACTCTGTTCCCCCTCTGGGACTAACCCAGAGCTGGGGACACTGGTCCTCAACTGGATCTCAACAGTACCTGTTGAATCTACTCCTCACTTAGGTCTCGTCTGAACCTTGTGACTCTTTTCCCACCTGGCATCAACGGGACATGGTTACTCTGTTCCCCACCTGGGCCTCACCTAGACATGATAACTTTGCTCCACACTTTGGCCTCAACTGGTCCTGATGACTCTGGTCCCCCCACCTAGGCCTCAATCTGGACCCAGTGACTGTGGTCCCTCCCTGGGGCTCACCTGGACCTGGTGACTATCGTTCCCACATGAACTACACCTGGACCTGGTCCTTGTGGTGTTCTTGTAGACTCACATTTACCTGGTGACTCCGATCCCCACTAGGGCCTCACCTGGATCTGGTAACACTGGCCTGCAGGTTGGCCTCACCTAGACCTGGGGAGTGGGGTTGCCATGTGGGCCTCACCCATACCTGGTGACTCAGGTCCTCACGTGGGCCTCACTTGGTCCTGGTGAATCTGGTCCTTACCTGGTCTTCTGCCAGACCCGGGGACTCTGGTCACCACCTTGACCTCACCTGGACCTGGTGAATCTGGTCCCCTCTGGGCCTCAACGTGTCTTGGTGACTTTGTTCACCACCTGGACCTGATTGCTGTGGACACTTTCTTGGCCTCACCTGGAACTGGTGACTCTAATCTATCTGCGCATCACCCAGATCTGGTGACTCTGGTCCTCACCTGGGCATCATTGGTACCTAGTGACTCTGTTCCACAGGCTGACCCTCACCTGGACTTAATGACTCTGGAACCTTTCTGGGCCTCACCCTGACCTGGTGACTCTCGTCCCCATCAGGATGTCACCTGGACCAGGGGATTCTGGTACCTCTCTAGGCCTCAACCAGATCTGGTGACTCTGGTCCTCAACTCGGCCTCACCTGGACGTAGTGAATATGCTCCATCGGGGCCTCATTTGGACCTGGTGACTCTGGTCCCTACCTGGGCATCATCGGGACATGGTTCCACTGCATTGCATGCAGGTTGGCCTCACCTGGACCTCGTAACTCTGGTCCCTACATGGCCATCATCAGGACACGGTTCCTCTGCATGGCCTTCAGGTTGGCCTCCCCTGGACCTGGTGAGTGAGGTTGCCACCTGGGTCTCCCCATAACTGGTGACACAGGTCCCACGTGGGCTTCACTTGGACCTGGTGAATCTGGTCCTTACCTGGTCCTCACCCAGAACTGGTAACCCTTGTCACCACCTGGGAATAACCTGGACCTGTTGAATCTGGTCCCCATCTGGGCCTCACCCAGTCCTGGTGACTTTGTTCCCCACCTGGACCTGATTGCTGTGGACTAATAATTGGCCTCACCTGGAACTGGTGACTCTGATCCTATCTGAGCGTCACCCAGACCTGGTGACTCTGGTCCTCACCTGGGCATCATTGGTACCTGGAGACTCTGATCCACACCTGAGCCTCACCTGGACATGATGACACTGGAACCTGTCTGGGCCTCACCCTGACCTCGTGACCCTGGTCCCCATCTGGATGTCACCTGGGCCTGGTGATTCTTGTACCCCTCTAGGTCTCAACCAGATCTGGTGACTCTGGTCCTCAACTGAGCCTCACCTGGACCTAGTGAATATGCTCCATCTGGGCCTCATGTGGACCTGGTGACTCTGGTCCCTACCTGGGCATCATGGGGACATGGTTCCACTGCATGGCCTGCAGGTTGACCTCACCTGGACCTGGTAACTCTGGTCCCTACCTGGGCATCATCGGGACACGCTTTCTCTGCATTGCCTGCAGGTTGGCCTCACCTGGACCTGGTGAGTGTGCTTGCCACCTGGGCCTCACTCATACCTGGTGACAAAGGCCCCACGTGGGCCTCACTTGGACCTGGTGAATCTGGTCCTTACCTGGTCCTCACCCGGAACTGCTAACTCTGGTCACCACCTGGGAATCACCTGGGTCTGGTGAATCTGGTCCCCATCTGGGCCTCACCCAGGCTTGGTTACTTTGCTCCCCACCTGGACCTGATTGCTGTGGACTCCTACTTGGCCTCACCTGGAACTGCTGACTCTGATCCTTACTGGGCCTCACCCAGATCTGGTGACTCTGGTCCTCACCTGTGGATCATTATGACCTGGATACTCTGTTCCACACCTGAGCCTCACCTGGACATGATGACTCTGGATCCCCTCTGGGCCTCACCCTGACATGGTGAGTCTGGTCCCCATCTGGATGTCACCTAGACCAGGGGAATCTGGTACGCCTCTAGGCCTCAACTTGACCTGGTGACTCTGGTCCTCAACTGGGCCTCACCGGGACCTAGTGATTATGCTCCCCAACTGCGCCTCATCTGGACCTGGTGAATCTGTTTCTTCCTGGGAATCATTGGGACATGGTTACTCTATTCCCCACTGGGACTGCCCTGATCCTTGTAACTTTGGTCCTGAGTTTGGCCTCTTCTATACCAGGTGACTCTGGCTCCACCTGGGCCTCACCTGTAACTGGTGACTCTGATTCTAAGCATGGCCTCACCTGACATGGTGACTGTGGTTCCCATCGGGACCTCAACTGGACCTTAGGTCTCTGGTCCCATCTCGGGGTCACCAGGACCTGGTGTCTCTGGTACCCACCTGTGTAGCATCAGGATATCGTTACACTGTTCACTAACAGTGACCCAGGCAGACCTATTAACTCTAGTCTTCACCTTGGCCACACCTGGTCATGGTGAGACTGGCTCCCACCTGGGTCTCACCTGGACATGGTGAGTCGGATCACCACCTGGTCCTCACCTGTAACTGGTGATTCTCGTTCCCACATGGACATCATGTGGACCTGGTGGCTGCAGTGTTTCTAGGTTTGCATGTACCTCGTGACTCTGGTCCTCACCAGGCCCCACCGGTTCCTGGTGAGTGTGGTTGCCACCTGCACCTCACCTGGACCTGGTGATTCTGGTCTGCACCTGAGACTACCCTGATTCTGGTGACTGTGGTCCCCACCTGGGCTTCGCCAGGATTTGGGGACTCCGGTCCCCATCTTGGCCTCACCTGGCCCTGTTGACCATGGTCCTCAACTGGGCAAAATTGGGACCCGGTGACTGTGTTCCACAACTGGACCTCACCTGGACCAGATGACTCTGGTCCCCGTCTCGGTCTCACCGTGCCCTAGTGACTGTGAACCTCACTTTGGCCTGACTTGGACCTGCTGACCCTGGTTGCCACCTGCGCCTGAACTCGAACTGTTGTCTCTCGTTCTTTCAAGGGCCTCCCTTTTACCTGGTGATCCTGGTCCCCACCTGGAGCTCACCTGGATGTGGTGACTCTTCTCACCACCGGGGACTCACCAGGACCTGGTTACTGTGTTCCACACCTGGGCCTCAAGTACACCTGTTGACCATGTCCCCAAGCCGGCCTCACATGGACCTGTTGCCTCTGATCCCAATCGGGGTCTCACGTGTACCATGTAACTCTGGTCCTCACCTGGGCCTCATCTGGACCTAGTGACTCTGCTCCCCACCTGGGCTTCACCTGGATCTGATGACTCTGGTCCCCATCTGAGCCTCACCCAGTCCTGGTGACTTTGTTCCCCACCTGGACCTGATTGCTGTGGACTCTCTCTCGGACCTTGTGACTCTTTTCCCAACTGGCATCAATGGGACATGGTTACTCTGTTCCCCACCTAGGTCTCAACTGGACATGATAACTTTGCTCAACACTTTGGCCTCAACTGCTCCTGATGAATCTGGTCCCTCCACCTAGGCCTCAATCTGGACCTGGTGACTGTGGTCCCCACCTGGGTCTCACCTGGACCTGGTGACTCTCGTTCACACATGAACCACACCAGGACCTGGTGACTGTGGTGTTCTTGTAGACTCACATTTACCTGGTGACTCCGGTCCCCACTAGGGCGTCACCTGGATCTGGTGACTCTGGCATGCAGGTTGGCCTCTCCTGGACCTTGTGAGTGGGATGGCCACCTGGGCCTCACCCATACCTGGTGACTCAGGTCCCACCGTGGGCCTCTTGTACCTGGTAAATCTGGTCCTTACCTCGTCCTCTCCCAGACCCGGGAACTCTGGTCACCACCTGGGCCTCACCTGGACCTGGTGAATCTGGTCCACATCTGAGCCTCACCCAGTCCTGGGGACTTTGTTACCCACCTGGACCTGATTGCTGTGGACACTTTCTTTTCCTCACCTAGATATGGTGACTCTGATCCTACCTGCGCATCACCCATATCTGGTGACTCTGGTCCTCACCTTCGATCATAGGTACCTGGTGACTCTGTTCCACACCTGAGCCTCACCTGGACATGATGACTGGGGATCCTCTCTGGGCCTCCCTCTGACCTGGTGACTCTGGTCCCCATCTGGATGTCACCTGGACCAGGTGATTCTGGTACCCCTCTAGGCCCCAACCAGATCTGGTGACTCTGGTCCCACTTGGCCCTCACCAGGACCTGGTGTCTCTGGTACCCACCTGGTTAGCATCAGGATATGGTACTCTGTTAACTAACAGTGACCCAGCGGGAACTATTAACTCTGGTCTTCAACTGGGCCACACCTGGACATGGTGACACTTGTTTCCACCTGTGTCTCACCTGGACATGGGGAGTGGGATCGCCACCTGGTCCTCAACTGTAACTGGTGATTCTCGTTCCCACGTGGACATCATGTGGACCTGGTGGCTGCAGTGTTTCTAGCTTATCGTGTACCTCGTCTCTCTGGTCCCCACCAGGGCCTCACCGGGACCTGGTGAGTGTGGTTGCCACCTGCACCTCACCTGGACCTGGTAATTCTGATCTGCACCTGAGACTACCCCGGATCTGGTGACTGTGTTCCCCACCTGGGCTTCACCTGGATTTGGAGACTCCGGTCCCCATCTGGGCCTCACCTGCCCCTGTTTACCATGGTCCTCAACTGGGCAAAATTGGGACCCGGTGACTGTGTTCCACAACTGAACCTCACCAGAACCAGGTGACTCTGGTCCCCCTCTGGGTCTCACCGTGCCCTAGTGACTGTGAACCCCACTTTGGCCTGACTTGGACCTGCTGACCCTGGTTACCACCTGCTCCTGACCTCGAAGTGTTGACTCTGGTTCTTTCAATGGCCTCCCGTGTACCTGGTGATCCTGGTCCCCACGTGGGCCTCACCTGGACGTGGTGACTCTTGTCACCCCCGGGGACTTCCTGTCCTGCTTACTGTGTTCCACACCTGGGCCTCAAGTAGACCAGTTGAACATGGTCCCCAAGCCGGCCTCACATGGACCTGTTGCTTCTGATCCCCACCGGGGCCTCACGTGTACCTAGTAACTCTGGTCCTCAACTGGGCCTCATCTTGACCTATTGATTTTGGTCCCCACTTGTGCTTCACCTGGATCTGGTGACTCTGGTCCCCACCTCGACTTCACCTGGATCTGGTGATTCTGGTCCCCACCTGGACCTCTCCTGGACCTGGT
The DNA here is from genome assembly GCF_011100685.1 of Canis lupus familiaris. Classification (NCBI taxonomy): domain Eukaryota; kingdom Metazoa; phylum Chordata; class Mammalia; order Carnivora; family Canidae; genus Canis; species Canis lupus. The sequence goes on along the minus strand of NW_023330853.1, from coordinate 27,811 downwards.
GACTCTCTTTGAACATGGACCTCACCTGGATCTGGTGACTCTGGTCCCCACCTGGACCTCACCTGCAACTGGTGACTCTGGCCTGCAGGTTGGCCTCACCTGGACCTGGGGAGTGGGGTTGCCACCTAGGCCTCACACATAGCTGGTGACTCAGGTCCCCACGTGGGCCTCATTTGGACCTGTTGAATCTGGTCCTTAGCTGGTCCTCTCCCAGACCCGGGGACTCTGGTCACCACCTGGACTTCACCTGGTTCTAGTGACTGTGGTCCCAACCTGGACCTCTCCTGGACCTGGTGACTCTCTTTCCAACATGGATCTCACCTGGATCTGGTGACTCTGGTCCTCACTTTGGCCTCACCTGGACCTGGTGTCTCTCGTCCCCACTTGGACCTAACTCAGAACTGCTGATTCTTTCCCCACCTAGGCCGCACACAGACCTGGTGACTCTTGTCCCCAGCTATGCCTCAATTAGACTTGATGAATCCGGTCCTCACATGGGCTTCACATGGACCTGGGACTCAGCTGGATACAGTGGCTCTGGTTCGCACAAGGGGCTCACCTGATACTGGTGACTGTGGTCTTATTCTATGAATCACCAGGACCTAGTGATTCTGTTCCCCATCTAGGCCTGCATGGCCCTAGTGATTCTGGTCCTCACCCAGGCATCATTCGGAACTGGATACTCTATTCCACTCCTGGACCTCTCTTTCACCAGGGTGCTTTGGTCCCATTCTGGGCCTCAAACTAAACTGGTTACACTGTTTTCCCCTCTGGACCTCACCCTTACCTGGTGACACTGGTCACCCCTTGGGCTTCACCTGGGCCTGGTGATTCTGGTCCTTAGCTGGTCCGCACCTGGATCTGGTGACTGGTCGCCACCTGGGCCTCACCTGGACTTGGTGAATCATGTTGCCACCTGCGCCTCACCTGGACCTTGTGACTGTGGTCCCACCTGGACTTCACCTGGATCTGGTGGCTCTGGTTCCCATATGGGGCTCTCCTGGACCTGGTTCCTGTGGTCTCCATCTGGCCTCACCTGGAACACAATGACTCTGATCCATATTTGGGCCTCTCCTGGACCTCTTGTCTCTGTTACGTAATTGGTCATCATTGGGACCTGGATACTCTCGTATATACCTGGGCCTCACCTGGACCTGTTGACTGTGGTCCCACCTGGGACTCACCTGGACCTGGTGACTGTGGTCCCTCCTGGTCCTCCCCAGACGAGATGACTGGTTCCCACTGGGACCTCACCTCGACCTGGTGACTGAGGTCTTCATATGGGCATCATGGGGCCTGGTTTCTCAGTTCCACATCGGGGCCTCACCTGGACCTAGTGATTCTCATCCCCCTCTCGGCCTCACCCTGACGTGGAGACTCTGGTCCCCACCTGGATATCACCAGAACCGGGTGACTCTGGTCCCCCTCTAGGACTCACCCGGAGCTGGGGACACTGGTCCTCAACTGGGCCTCAACAGGCCCTGGTGAATCTACTCCTCACTTAGGCCTCGTCTGGACCTTGTGACTCTTTTCCCACCTGGCATCAATGGGATATGGTTACTCTGTTCCCCACCTGGGCCTCACTTGGACATGATATATTTGCTCCACACTTTGGTCTCAACTGGTCCTGATGACTCTGATCCCCCCACCTAGGCCTCAATCTGGATCTGGTGACTGTTGTCCTCACCTGGGTCTCACCTGGACCTGGTGACTCTCGTTCCCACATGAACCACACCTGGACCTGGTGATTGTGGTGTTCTTATAGACTCACATTTACCTGGTCACTCCGGACCCCACTATGGCCTCACCTGGATCTGATGACTCTGGCCTGCAGGTTGGCCTCACCTGGCCCTGTAGTGTGGGGTTGCCACCTGGGCCACACCCATACCTGGTGACTCAGGTCCCCACGTGGGCCTCTTGGATCTGGTGAATCTGGTCCTTACTGGTCCTCTCCCAGACCTGGGGACTCTGGTCAACACCTGGACCTCACCTGGACCTGGTGAATCTGGTCTCCATCTAGGCCTCACCCAGTCCTGGTGACTTTGTTCCCCACCTGAACCTGATTGCTGTGGACTCTTTCTTGCCTCACCTGGAACTGGTGACTCTGATCCTATCTGCGCGTTACCCAGATCTAGTGACTCTGGTCCTCACCTTGGTATCACTGGTACCTGCTTACTCTGTTCCACACTTGAGCCTCACCTGGACATGACTACTCTGGAACCTCCCTGGGCCTCAGCCTGACATGGTACTCTGGACCCCATCTGGATGTCACCTGGACCAGGAGATTCTGGTACCCCTCTAGGCCTCAACCAGATCTGGTGACTTTTGTCCTCAACTGGGCCTCACCTGGACCTAGTGAATATGCTCCATCTGGGCCTCATTTGGACCTGGAGACTCTGGTCACTCACTGGGCATCATCGGGAAATGGTTCCACTGCATGGCCTGCTGGTTTGCCTCACCTGGACGTGGTAACTCTGGTCCCTACCTGGGTTTCATCGGGACACGGTTCCTCTGCTTGGCCTGCCGGTTGGCCTCATCTTGACCTCGTGAGTGGAGTTCCCACCTGGGTTATACCCATGCCTGGTGACACAGGTCCCCACGTGGGCCTCACTTGGACCTGGTGAATTTGTTCCTTACCTAGTCCTCACCCGGAATTGGTAAATCTGGTCGCCACCTGGGCATCACCTAGACTTGACTTTGTTCCCCACCTGGACCTGATTGCTGTGGACACCTTCTTGGCCTCACCTGGAAGTGGTAACTCTGATCCTAACTGGGCCTTTCCCAGATCTGGAGACTCTGGTCCTCACCTGTGGACAATTATGACCTGGATACTCTGTTCCACACCTGAACCTCACCTGGACATGATGACTCTGGATGCCCTCTGGGCCTCACCCTGACATGGTGACTCTGGTCCCCATCTGGATGTCCCCTAGACCAGGTGAATCTGGTACCCCTCTAGGCGTCAACTAGACCTGGTGACTCTGGTCCTCATCTGGGCCTCACCTGGACCTAGTGAATATTCTCCCACCTGCGCCTCGCTGGACCTGGTGACTCTGGTTCTACCTGGGCATCATTGGGACATGGTTACTGTATTACCCACAGGGACTGACCTGATCCTGGTAACTCTGGTCCTGACTTTGGCCTCTTCTGTACCAGGAGACTCTGGCTCCACCTGGGCCCCACCTGTACCTGGTGACTCTGATCCTAAGCATGGCCTCACCTGACCTGGTGACTGTGGTTCCCATCGGGACCTCACCTGGACCTCATGTCTCCGGTTACACCTGGGCCTCACCAGGACCTGGTGTCTCTGGTACCCACCTAGGTAGCATCAGGATATGGTTACACTGTTCACTAATAGTGACCCAGCCAGACCTATTAACTCTGGTCTTCACCTGGGCCACACCTGGACATGGTGCCACTGGTTCGAACCTGGGTCTCACCTGGACATGGTGAGTCGGATCCCCACCTGGTCCTCACGTGTAACTGGTGATTCTCATTCCAGCATGGACATCACGTGGACCTGGTGGCTGCAGTGTTTCTAGCTTCTCATGTACCTCGTGACTCTGGTCCCCACCAGGGCTTCACCGGGACCTGGTGAGTGTGGTTGCCACCTGCACCTCACCTGGACCTGGTGATTCTGGTCTGCACCTGAGACTACCCTGGATCTGGTGACTGTGGTTCCCTCCTGGGCTTCACCTGGATTTGGGGACTGCGGTCCCCATCTGGGCCTCACCTGGCCCTGTTGACCATGGTCCTCAACTGGGCAAAATTGGGACCCTGTGACTGTGTTCCACAACTGGACCTCACCTGGACCAGGTGACTCTGGTCCCTCTCTGGATCTCACCGTGCCCTAGTGACTGTGAACCTCACTTTGGCCTGGCTTCGACCTGCTGACCCTGGTTGCCACCTGCGCCTGACCTCGAACTGTTGACTCTGGTTCTTTCAAGGGCCTCCCATGTACCTGGTGATCCTGGTGCCCACCTGGTCCTCACCTTGACGTGGTGACCTTTGTCACCACCGGGGACTCACCTGGACCTGCTTACTGTGTTCCACACCTGGGCCTCAAGTACACCTCTTGACCATTGTCCCCAAGACCGCCTAACATGGACCTGTTGCCTCTGATCCCCACCGGGGCCTCACGTGTACCTGGTAACTCTGGGCCTCACCTGGGCCTTATCTGCACCTAGAGACTCTGGTCCCCACCTGGACTTCACCTGGATCTGGTGACTCTGGTCCCCACCTGGATTTTACCTGGATCTGGTGACTCTGGTCCCCACCTGGATATCACCAGAACCGGGTGACACAACCGGAGTTGGGGACACTGGTCCTCAGCTGGGCCTCAACAGGACCTGGTGAATCTACTCCAAACTTAGGCTTCGTCTGGACATTGTGACTCTTTTCCCACCTGGCATCAATGGGACATGGTTACTCTGTTCCCCACCTGGGCCTCACCTGGACATGATAACTTTGCTGCACACTTTGGCCTCAACTGGTCCTGATGACTCTCGTCCCCCAACCTAGGCCTCAATCTGGAACTGGTGACTGTCGTCCCCAACTGGGTCTCAGCTGGACCTGGTGACGCCCGTTCCCACATGAACCACTACTGGACCTGGTGACTGTGGTGTTCTTGTAGACTCACATTTACCTTGTGACTCCCGTCCCCACTAGGGCCTCACCTGGATCTGGTGACTCTGGCCTGCAGGTTGGCCTCACCTGGATCTGGTGAGTGTGGTTGCCACCTGGGCCTCACCCATACCTGGTGACTCAGTTCCCCACGTGGGTCATGTGGACCTGGTGAATTTGGTCCTTACCTGGTCCTCTCCCGGACCCGGGGACTCTGGTCACAACCTGGGCCTCAGCTGGACCTGGTGAATCTGGTCCCCTTCTGGGTCTCACACAGTCGTGGTATCTTTGTTCCCCACCTGGACCTGATTGCTGTGGACTCTTTCTTGGCCTCACCTGGAACTGGTGACTCTGGTCCCTATCTGGATGTACCTGGACCAGGGGATTCTGGTACCCCTCTGGGCCTCAACCAGATATGGTGACTCTGGTCCTCAAATGGGCCTCACCTGGACCTAGTGAATATGCTCCATCTGGGCCTCATTTGGACCTGGTGACTCTGGTCCCTACGTGGGCAACATCGGGACATGGTTCCACATAATGGTCTGAAGGTTGGCCTCTTCTTGACCTGGTAACTCTGGTCCCTACCTGGGCATCATCGGGACACGGTTCCTCTGCATGGCCTGCAGGTTGGCGTCACCAGGACCTGGTGAGTGGGCTTGCCACCTGGGCCTCACCCATACCTGGTGACACAGGTCCCACGTGGGCCTCACTTGGACCTGGTGAATCTGGTCCTTACCTGGTCCTCACCCGGAACTGGTAACTCTTGGCACCACCTGGGAATCACCTGGACCTGGTGAATCTGATCCCCATCTGGGCCTCACCCAGTCCTGGTGACTTTGTTCCCCACCTGGACCTGATTGCTGTGGACTCCTTCTTGGCCTCACCTGAAAATTGTGACTCTGCTCCTAACTGGGCCTCACCCAGATCTGGTGACTCTGGTCCTCACCTGTGGACCATTATGACCTGGATACTCTGTTCCACACCTGAACCTCACCTGGACATGATGACTCTGGATCCCCTCTGGGCCTCAACCTGACATGGTGACTCTGGTCCCCATCTGGAGGTCCCCAAGACCAGGTGAATTAGATACCCCTCTAGGCCTCAGCTACACCTAGTGACTCTGGTCATCATCTGGGCCTCACCTGGACCTAGTGAATATTCTCCCCACCTGCGCCTCGATGGACCTGGTGACTCTGGTTGTACCTGGGCATCATTGGGACATGGTTACTGTATTACCCACTGGGACTGACCTGATCCTGGTAACTCTGGTCCTGACTTTGGCCTCTTCTGTAAGAGGTGACTCTGTGTCCAACTGGGCCTCACCTGTAACTGGTGACTCTGATCCTAAGCATGGCCTCACCTGACCTGGTGACTGTGGTTCCCATCGGGACCTCACCTGGACCTCATGTCTCCAGTTACACTTGGGCCTCACCAGGACCTGGTGTCTCTGGTACCCACCTGGGTAGCATCACGATATGGTTACACTGTTCACTAACACTCATCCAGCCGGACCTAATAACTCTGGTCTTAACCTGGGGCACACCAGGACATGGTGACACTGGTTCCCATCTGGGTCTCACCTGGACATGGTGAGTCGGATCCCCACCTGGTCCTCACCTGTAACTGGTGATCCTCGTTCCCACATGGACATCATGTGGACCTGGTGGCTGCAGTGTTTCAAGCTTCTCATGTACCTCGTGTCTCTGGTCCCCACCGGGGCCTCACCGGGACCGGGTGAGTGTGGTTGCCACCTGCACCTCACATGGACCTGGTGATTCTGGTCTGCACCTGAGACTACCCTGGATCTGGTGCCTGTGGTCCCCACCTTGGCTTCACCTGGATTTGGGGACTCCCGTCCCCATCTGGGCCTCACCTGGCCCTGTTGACCATGGTCCTCAACTGTGCAAAATTGGTATCCGGAGACTGTATTCCACAACTGGACCTCACCTGGACCAGGTGACACTGGTCCCACTCTGGGTCTCACCGTGCCCTAGTGACTGTGAACCCCACTTTGGCCTGACTTGGACATGCTGACCCTGGTTGCCACCTGCGCCTGACCTCGAACTGTTGACTCTGGTTCTTTCAAGGGCCTTCCCTGGACCTGGTGATCCTGGTCGGACCTGGGCCACACCTGGACGTGGTGACTCCTGTCACCAATGGGTAGTCACCTGGACCTGCTTACTGTGTTCCACACCTGAGCCTCAAGTAGACCTGTTGACCATGGTCCCCAAGCCGGCCTCACATGGACCTGTTGCCTCTGATCCCAGCCGGGGAATCACGTGTACCGAGGTAACTCTGGTCCTCACCTGGGCCAGATCTGGACCTAGTGACTCTGGTCCCCATCTGGGCTTCACATGGATCTGGTGACTCTGGTCCCCACCTGGACTTTACCTGGATCTGGTGACTCTGGACTCCACCTGGACCTACCTGGACCTCGTGACTCTCTTTCCAACATGGACCTCACCTGGATCTGGTGACTCTGGTCCTCAGTTTGGACTCACCTGGACCTGGTGTCTCTCGTGCCCACGTGGACCTAACTCAGAACTGCTGAATCTTGCCCCACCTAGGCCGCACCCAGACCTGGTGACCCTTGTCCCCAGCTATGCCTGAATACGACCTGATGAATCTGGTCCTCACGTGGGCCTCACATGGTCCTGGGACTCAGCTGGATAAAGTGGCTCTGGTTCCCACAAGGGGCTCACCTGATACTGCTGAATGTGGTCTTATTCTATGCCTCAATAGGACCTAGTGATTCTGTTCCCCATCTGGGCCTGCATGGCCCTAGTGACTCTGGTCCTCACCCAGGCGTCACTGGGACCTGGATACTCTATTCCACACCTGGACCTCACTTTGACCAGGGACCTCTGGTCCCATTCTGGGCCTCAAACTAAACTGGTTACTCTGGTTCCCCCTCTGGCCCTCACCCTGACCTGGTGACTCTGGTCACCCGTTGGGCTTCACTTGGGCCTGGAGAATCTGGTCCTTATCTGTTCCGCACCTGGGTCTGGTGACTGGTCGCGACCTTGGCCTCACATGGACTTGGTGAATCCTGTTGCCACCTGCGCCTCACCTGGACCTTGCGACTGTGGTCCCACCTGGACCTCACCTGGAGGAGGTGACTGGTTCCCACAGGGACCTCACCTGGACCTGGTGACTCAGGTCCCCACGTGGGCCTCTTGGACCTGGTGAATCTGGTCCTTACCTGGTCCTCTCCCAGACCCGGGGACTCTGGTCACCACCTGGGCCTCACCTGGACCTTGTCAATCTGGTCCTCATCTGGGCCTCACCCAGTCTTGGTGACTTTGTTCCCCACCGGGACCTGATTGCTGTGGACTCTTTCTTGGCCTCACCTGGAACTGGTGACTCTGATCCTATCTCCGTGTCACCCTGACCTGGTGACTCTGGTCCACACCTGGGCATCATTGGTACCTGGTGACTCTGTTCCACATCTGAGCCTCACCTGGACATGATGACTCTGGAACCTTTCTGTGTCTCACCCTAACCTGGTGACTCTGGTCCCCAACTGGATGTCATCTGGACCAGGTGATTCTGGTACCCCTCTAGGCCTCAACCTGATCTGGTGACTCTGGTCCTCAACTGGGCCTCACCTGGACCTAGTGAATATGCTCCATCTGTGCCTCATTTGGACCTGGTGACTCTGTTCCGTACATGGGCATCATCGGGACATGGTTCCATTGCATGGCCTGCAGGTTGGCCTCACCTGGAACTGGTAAATCTGGTTCCTACCTGGGCATCATCGGGACATGGTTCCAATGCATGGCCTGCAGGTTGGCCTCACCTGGACCTGGTAAATTTGGTTCCTACCTGGGCATCATCAGGACATGTTCCACTGCATGGCCTGCAGGTTGGCCTCACCTGGACCTGAGAACTCTAGTCCCTACCTCGGCATCATCGGGACATGTTTCCTCTGCATGGCCTGCAGGGTGGCCTCACCTGGACCTGGTGAGAGGGGTTGTCATTTGGGCCTCACACATGCCTGGTGACACAGGGCCCCACGTGGGCCTCACTTGGACCTGGTGAATCTGGTCCATACCTGGTCCTCACCCGGAACTCGTAACTCTGTTCACCACCTGGGAATCACCTGGACCTTGTGAATCTGGTCCCCATCTGGGCCTCACCCAGTCCTCGGGAATTTGTACCCCACCTGGACCTGATTGCTGTGGACTCTTTCTTGGCCTCACCTGGAACTGGTGACTCTGATCCTATCTGCGGGTCACCCAGACCTGGTGACTCTGGTCCTCACCTGGGCATCATTGGTACCTGGTGACTCTGTTCCACACCTGAGCCTCACCTGGACATGATGACTCTGGAACCTTTCTGGGCCTCACCCTGACATGGTGACTCTGGTCCCCATCTGGATGTCACCTGGACCGGGTGTTTCTGGTACCCCTCTAGGCCTCAACCAGATCTGGTGACTCTGGTCCTCAACTGGGCCTCCTGGGATCTAGTGATCATGCTCCCCACCTGCGCCCCATCTGGACCTGGTGACTCTGGTTCTACCTGGGCATCATCGGGACATGGTTACTCTATTCCCCTCTCGGACTGACCTGATCCTGGTAACTCTGGTCCCGACTTTGGCCTCTTCTGTACCAAGTGACTCTGGCTCCACCTCGGCCAGACCTGTAACTGGTGACTCTGATCCTAAGCATGGCCTCACCTGACCTGGTGACTGTGGTTCCCATCGGGACCTCACCTGGACCTCAGGTGTCTGGTCCCACCTGGGCCTCACCAGGACCTGGTGTCTCTGGTACCCACCTGGGTAGCATCAGGATATGGTTACACTGTACACTAACATTGACCCAGCCGGACCTATCAACTCTGGTCTTCACCTGGGGCACTCCTGTACATGGTGACACTGGTTCCCACCTGGGTCTCACCTGGACATGGTGAGTCCGAAACCCACCTGGGCCTCACCTGTAACTGGTGATTCTCGTTCCCACATGGACATCATGTGGACCTGGTGGCTGCAGTGTTTCTAGCTTCTCATGTACCTCGTGACTCTGGTCCCCACCAGGGCCTCACTGGGACCTGGTGAGTGTGGTTGCCACCTGCACCTCACCTGGACCTGGTGATTCTGGTCTGCACCTGAGACAAACCTGGAGCTAGTGACTGTGGTCCCCACCTTGGCTTCACCTGGATTTGGGGACTCCAGTCCCCTTCTGGGCCTCACCTGGCCCTTTTGATCATGGTCCTCAACTGGGCAAAATTGGGACCCAGAGACTGTGTTCCACAACTGGACCTCACCTGGACCAGGTGACTCTGGTCCCCCTCTGGGTCTCACCGTGCCCTAGTGACTGTGAACCCCACTTTGGCCTGACTTGGACCTGCTGACCCTGGTTGCCACCTGCGCCTGACCTCGAACTGTTGACTCTGGTACTTTCAAGGGCCTCCACTGTACCTGGTGATCCTGATCCCCACTTGCGCCTTACCTGGACGTGGTGACTCTTCTCACCACCGGGACTCACCTGGACCTGGTTACTGTGTTCCACACCGGGGCCTCAAGTAGACCTGTTGATCATGGTCCCCAAGCTGGTCTCACATGGACCTGTTGCCTCTGATCCCCGCCGGGGAATCACGTGTACGAGGTAACTCTGGTCCTCACCTGGGCCTCTTCTGGACCTAGTGACTCTGGTCCCCACCTGAGCTTCACCTGGATCTGGTGACTCTGGTCCCCACCTGGACTTCAGCTGGATCTGGTGACTCTGGTCCCCTTCTGGACCTCTCCTGGACATGGTGACTCTCTTTCCAACATGGACCTCACCTGGATCTGGTGACTCTGGTACTCAGTTTGGCCTCACCTGGACCTGGTGTCTCTCGTCCCCACTTTGACCTAACTCAGAACTGCTGAATCTTGCCCCACCTAAGCCGCACCCAGACCTGGTGACTCTTGTCCCCAGCTATGCCTCAATTCGACCTGATGAATCTGGTCCTCACGTGGGCTTCACATGGACCTGGGACTCAGCTGGATAGAGTGGCTCTGGTTCCCTCAGGGGCTCACCTGATACTGGTGACTGTGGTCTTATTCTATGCCTCACCAGGACCTAGTGATTCTGTTCCCCATCTGGGCCTGCATGGCCCTAGTGACTCTGGTCCTCAACCAGGCATCATTGGGACCTGGATACTCTATGCCACACCTGGGCCTACTTTGACCAGGGACCTCTGGTCCCATTCTGGGCCTCAAACTATACTGGTTACTCTGGTTCCCCCTCTAGGACTCACCCTTACCTGGTGACTCAGGTCACCCCTTGGGCTTCAATTAGGCCTGGTGAATCTGGTCCTTAGCTGGTCCGCACCTGCATCTGGTGACTGGTCGCCACCTGGGGTCTCACCTGGACTTGGTGAATCCTGTTGCCACCTGCGCCTCCCCTGGACCTTGTGACTGTGGTCCCACCTGGACCTCACCTGGATCTGGTTGCTCTGGTTCCCATATGGGGCTCTCCTGAATCTGGTCCGTGTTGTCTCCATCTGGCTTCACCTGTAACACAATGATTCTGATCCATATTTGGGCCTCTCCTGGACCTGATGACGCTGGTCCTTACCTGGGCATCACTGGGACCTGGATACTCTCTTATATACCTCGGCCTCACCTGGACCTGGTGACTCTGGTCCCACGTGGGCCTCACCTGGACGAGGTGACTGGTTCCCACAGGGACCTCAACTGGACCTGGTGACTCAGGTCCACATATGGGCATCATGGGACCTGGTTTTCTCAGTTCCACATCGGGGCCTCACCTGGACCTAGTGATTCTCGTCCCCTCTGGGGACTCACCCTGACGTGGTGACTCTGCTCACCCCTGGATATCGCCAGAACCGGGTAACTCTGCTCCCCCTCTGGAACTCTCCCAGTGCTGGGGTCACTGGTCCTCAACTGAGCCTAAACAGGACCTGGTGAATCTACTCCTCACTTAGGCCTCGTCTGGAACTTGTGACTCTTTTCCCACCTGGCATCAATGGGACATGGTTACTCTGTTCCCCACCTGGGCCTCACCTGGATATGATAAATTTGCTCCACACTTTGGCCTCAACTGGTCCTGATGAATCTGGTCCCCCAACCTAGGCCTCAATCTGGAACTGGTGACTGTGGTCCCCACCTGGGTCTCACCTGGACCTGGTGACTCTCGTTCCCACTTGAAACACACCTGGCCCTGTTGACTGTGGTGTTCTTGTAGACTCACATTTACCTGTGACTTCCGGTCCCCACTAGAGCCTCAACTGGATATGGTGACTCTGGCCTGCAGGTTGGCCTCACCTGGTCCTGGTGAGTGGGGTTGCCACCTGGGCCTCACCCATACCTGGTGACTCAGGTCTCCACGTGGCCCTTTGGACCTGGTGAATCTGTTACTTACCTGGTCTTCTCTCAGACCCGGGGACTCTGGTCACCACCTGGGCCTCACCTGGACCTGGTCAATCTAGTCCCCATCTGGGCCTCACCCCGGTCCTGGTGACTTTGTTCCGCACCTGGACCTGATTGCTGTGGACTCTTTCTTGGCCTCACCTGGAACTGGTGACTCTGATCGTATGTGCGCGTCACCCAGACCTGGTGACTCTGGTCCTCACCTAGGCATCTTTGGTACTTGGTGACTCTGTTCCATACCTGAGCCTCACCTGGACATGATGACTCTGGAACCTCTCTGGGCCTCGCCCTGACATGGTGACTCTGGACCCATCTGGATGTCACCTGTACCAAGTGTTTCTGGTACCCCCTCTAGGCCTCAACCAGATCTGGTGACTCTGGTCCTCAACTGGGCCTCACCTGGACCTAGTGAATATGCTCCATCTGGGCCTCATTTGGGCCTGGTAACTCTGGTCCCTACCTGGGCATCATCGGGATATGGTTCCACTGCATGGCCTGCAGGTTGGCCTCAGCTCGACGTGGTATCACTCGTCCCTACCTGGGCATTATCGGGACATGTTTCCTCTGCATGGCCTGCAGGTTGGCCTCACCTGGACCTGGTGAGTGGGGTTGTCACCTGGGCCTCACCCTTACCTGGTAACACAGGTCCCCACCTGGAATCACCTGGGCCTGGTGAATCTGGTCCTTACCTGGTCCTCACTCAGTCCTGGTGACTTTGTTCCCCACCTGGACCTGATTGCTTTGGACGCCTTCTTGGCCTCACCTGGAACTGGTGACTCTGATCCTAACTGGGCCTCACCCAGATCTGCTGACTCTGGTCCTCACCTGTGGATCAATACGACCTGGATACTCTGTTCCACACCTGAGCCTCACCTGGACATGATGACTCTGGATCCACTCTGGGCCTCCCTCTGACATGGAGACTCTGGTCCCCCATCTGGATGTCACCTAGACCAGGTGAATCTGGTACCCCCTCTAGGCCTCAACCAAACCTGGTGACTCTAGTCCTTAACTGGGCCTCACCGAGACCTAGTGATATGCTCCCCAACTGCGCCTCATCTGGACATGGTGACTCTGGTTCTACGTGGGCATCATCGGGACATTTTTACTCTATTCCCCACTGGGAGTGACCTGATCCTGGTAACACTATTCCTGACTTTGTCATTTTCTGTACCAGGTGACTCTGGCTTCCACCTGGGCCTCACCTGTAACTGGTGACTCTGATCCTAAGCATGGCCTCACCTGACCTGGTGACTGTGGTTCCCATCGGGACCTCACCTGGACCTCATGTCTCTGGTCCCAACTGGGCCTCACCAGGACCTGGTGTCTCGGTACCCACCTGGGTAGCATCAGGATAAGGTTACACTGTTCAATAACAGTGACCCAGCGGGACCTATTAACTCTGGCCTTCACCTGGGCCACACGTGGACATGGTGATACTGGTTCCCACCTGGGTCTCACCTGGACATGGTGAGTCGGATCCCCACCTGGTCCTCCCCTGTAACTGGTGATTCTCGTTCCCACATGGACATCATGTGGACCTGGTGGCTGCAGTGTTTCTAGCTTCTCATGTACCTCGTGACTCTGATCCCCACCAGGGCCTCACCAGGACCTGGTGTGTGTGGTTGCCACCTGCATCTCACCTGCACCTGGTGATTCTGGTCTGCACCTGAGACTACCCTGGATCTAGTGACTATGGTCCCCACCTGGGCTTCACCTGGATTTGGGGACTCGTCTCCCCATCTGGGGCTCACCTGGCCCTGTTGATCATGGTCCTCAACTGGGCAAAATCGGGACGCGGTGACTGTGTTCCACAACTGGACCTCACCTGGACCACGTGACTCTGGTTCCCCTCTGGGTCTCACCGTGCCCTAGTTACTGTGAAACCCACTTTGGCCTGACATCGACCTGCTGACCCTGGTTGGAAGCTGCGCCTAACCTCGAATTGTTGACTCTGGTTCTTTCAAGGGCCTCCCCTGTAACTGGTGATCCTGGTCTACAACCGGGCCTCACCTGGACGTGGTGACTCTTGTCACCACCTGGGGACTCACATGGACCTGCTTACTGTGTTCCACACCTGGGCCTCAATAGACTTGTTGACCATGGTCCCAAGCCGGCCTCACATGGACCTGTTGCCTCTGATCCCCACCGGGGTCTCACGTGTACTTGGTAACTCTGGTCTCACCTGGGCCTCATCTGGACCTAGTGACTCTGGTCCCCACCTGGGCTTCACCTGGATCTGGTGACTCTGGTCCCCACCTGGACTTCACTGGATCTGGTGACTCTGGTCCCCCTGGACCTCTCTGGACCTGGTGACTCTCTTTCCAACATGGACCTCACCTGGATCTGGTGAATCTAGTACTCAGTTTGGCCTCACCTGGACCTGGTGTCTCTCGTCCCCACTTTGACCTAACTCAAACTGCTGAATCTTGCCCCACCTAAGCCGCACCCAGACCGGTGACTCTTGTCCCCAGCTATGCCTCAATTCGACCTGATGAATCTGGTCCTCACTGGGCTTCACATGGACCTGGGACTCAGCTGGATAGAGTGGCTCTGGTTCCCCAAGGGGCTCACCTGATACTGGTGACTGTGGTCTTATTCTATGCCTCACCAGGACCTAGTGATTCTGTTCCCCATCTGGGCCTGCATGGCCCTAGTGACTTTGGTCCTCACCCAAGCATCATTCGGGACCTGGATACTCTATTCCACACCTGGGCCTCACTTTGACCAGGGACCTCTGGTCCATTCTGGCCTCAAACTAACTGGTTACTCTGGTTCCCCCTCTCTCACCCTTACCTGGTGACTCTGGTCACCCCTTGGGCTTCACTTGGCCTGGTGAATCTGGTCCTTAGCTGGTCCGCACTGGATCTGGTGACTGGTCGCCACCTGGGTCTCACCTGGACTTGGTGAATCCTGTTGCCACCTGCGCCTCCCTGGACCTTGTGACTGTGGTCCCACTGGACCTCACCTGGATCTGGTGCTCTGGTTCCATATGGGGCTCTCCTGAATCTGGTCCGTGTTGTCTCCATCTGGCCTCACCTGGAACACAATGATTCTGATACATATTTGGGCCTCTCCTGGACCTGATGACGCTGGTCCTTACCTGGGCATCACTGGGACCTGGATACTCTCTTATATACCTGGGCCTCACCTGGACCTGGTGACTGTGGTCCCACCTGGGCCTCACCTGGGAGGTGACTGGTTCCCACAGGGACCTCACCTGGACCTGATGACTCAGGTCCTCATATGGGCATCATGGGACCTGGTTTCTCAGTTCCACATCGGGGCCTCACCTGGACCTAGTGATTCTCGTCCCCTCTGGGCTCACCCTGACGTGGTGACTCTGCTCACCCCTGGATATCACCAGAACCGGGTGACTCTGGTCCCCCTCTGGGACTCTCCCAGCTGGGGCACTGGTCCTCACTGGCCTCAACAGGACCTGGTGAATCTACTCCTCACTTAGGCCTCGTCTGGACCTTGTGACTCTTTTCCCACCTGGCATCAATGGGACAGGTTACCTGTTCCCACCTGGGCCCCTGGATATGATAAATTTGCTCCACACTTTGGCCTCAACTGGTCTTGATGAATCTTGTCCCCCACCTACCTCAATCTGGACTGGTGACTGTGGTCCCCACCTGGGTCTCACCTGGACCTGTGACTCTCGTTCCCACTTGAAACCACCTGGCCCTGTTGACTGTGGTGTTCTTGTAGACTCACATTTACCTGTGACTCCGGTCCCCACTAGGGCCTCACCTGGATCTGGTGACTCTGACCTGTAGGTTGGCCTCACCTGGGCCTGGTGAGTGGGTTGCCACCTGGGCCTCACCCATACCTGGACTCAGGTCCACACGTGGCCTTTGGACCAGGTGAATCGGTCATTACCTGCCTCTCTCCAGACCCGGGGACTCTGGTCACCACCTGGGCCTCACCTGGATCTGGTGAATCTGGTCCCAATCTGGGTCCTCACCCGTCCGTGACTTTGTTCCCACCTGGACCTGATTGCTGTGGACTCTTTCTTGGCCTCACCTGGAACTGGTGAACTTATCGGATCTGCGCGTCACCCAGACCTGGTACTCTGGTCCTCACCTGGGCATCATTGGTACTTGGTGACTCTGTTCATACCTGAGCCTCCCCTGGACATGATGACTCTGGAACCTCTCTGGGCCTCGCCTGACTGGTGACTCTGGACCCATCTGGATGTCACCTGCCAGGTGTTTCTGGAACCCCTCTAGGCCTCAACCAGATCTGGTGACTCTGGTCCTCAAGGGCCTCACCTGGACCTAGTGAATATGCTCCATCTGGGCCTCATTTGACCTGGTACTCTGGTCCCTACCTGCATCATCGGGATATGGTTCCACTGCATGGCCTGCAGGTGGCCTCACTCGACCTGGTAACTCTGGTCCCTACCTGGGCATTATCGGGACATGTTTCCTCTGCATGGCCTGCAGGTTGGCCTCACTGGACCTGGTGAGTGGGGTTGTCACCTGGGCCTCACCCTTACTGGTAACACAGGTCCCCACCTGGGAATCACCTGGGCCTGGTGAATCTGGTCCTTACCTGGTCCTCACTCAGTCCTGGTGACTTTGTTCCCCACCTGGACCTGATTGCTTGGACCCTTCTTGGCCTCACCTGGAACTGGTGACTCTGATCCTAACTGGGCCTCACCCAGATCTGCTGACTCTGGTCCTCACCTGTGGACAATGACCTGGATACTCTGTTCCACACCTGAGCCTCACCTGGACATGATGACTCTGGATCCTCTGGGCCTCCCTGACATGGTGACTCTGGTCCCCATCTGGATGTCACCTAGACCAGGTGAATCTGGTACCCCTCTAGGCCTCAACTAACCTGGTGACTCTGGTCCTCAACTGGGCCTCACCGGGACCTAGTGAATATGCTCCCCAACCTGCGCCTCATCTGGACATGGTGACTCTGGTTCTACCTGGGCATCATCGGGACATTTACTCTATTCCCCACTGGGAGTGACCTGATCCTGGTAACACTATCCTGACTTTCTTCTGTACCAGGTGACTCTGGCTCCACCTGGGCCTCACCTGTAACTGGTGACTCTGATCCTAAGCATGGCCTCACCTGACCTGGTGACTGTGGTTCCCATCGGGACCTCACCTGGACCTCATGTCTCTGGTCCCAACTGGGCCTCACCAGGACCTGGTGTCTCGGTACCCACCTGGGTAGCATCAGGATATGGTTACACTGTTCACTAACAGTGACCCAGCGGACCTATTAACTCTGGCTTCACCTGGGCCACACCTGGACATGGTGACTGGTTCCCACTGGGTCTCACCTGGACATGGTGAGTCGGATCCCCACCTGGTCCTCCCTGTAACTGGTGATTCTCGTTCCCACATGGACATCATGTGGACCTGGTGGCTGCAGTGTTTCTAGCTTCTCATGTACCTCGTGACTCTGGTCCCCACCAGGGCCTCACCGGGACCTGGTGAGTGTGGTTGCCACCTGCACCTCACCTGGACCTGGTGATTCTGGTCTGCACCTGAGACTACCTGGATCTATGACTGGTCCCCACCTGGGCTTCACCTGGATTTGGGGACTCCGGTCCCCATCTGGGCCTCACCTGGCCCTTGACCATGGTCCTCAACTGGGCAAAATTGGGACCCGGTGACTGTGTTCCACAACTGGACCTCACCTGGACCAGGTGACTCTGGTCCCCTCTGGGTCTCACCGTGCCCTAGTGACTGTGAACCCCACTTTGGCCTGACTTGGACCTGCTGACCCTGGTTGCCACCTGCGCCTGACCTCGAACTGTTGACTCTGGTCTTTCAAGGGCCTCCCTGTACCTGGTGATCCTGGTCCCCACTGGCCCACCTGGACGTGGTGACTCTTGTCACCACCGGGACTCACCTGGACCTGGTTACTGTGTTCCACACCTGGGCCTCAAGTAGACCTGTTGACCATGGTCCCCAAGCCGGCCTCACATGGACCTGTTGCCTCTGATCCCCCGCCTCACGTGTACCTGGTAACTCTGGTCCTCACCTGGGCCTCATCTGGACCTAGTGACTCTGGTCCCCACCTGGGCTTCACCTGGATCTGGTGACTCTGGTCCCCACCTGGACTTCACTGGATCTGGTGACTCTGGTCCCCCTGGACCTCTCCTGGACCTGGTGACTCTCTTTCCAACATGGACCTCACCTGGATCTGGTGACTCTGGTCCTCAGTTTGGCCTCACCTGGACCTGGTGTCTCTCGTCCCCACTTTGACCTAACTCAGAACTGCTGAATCTTGCCCCACCTAGGCCGCACCCAGACCTGGTGACTCTTGTCCCCAGCTATGCCTCAATTCGCCTGATGAATCTGGTCCTCACGTGGGCTCACATGGACCTGGGACTCAGCTGGATAGAGTGGCTCTGGTTCCCCCAAGGGGCTCACCTGATACTGGTGACTGTGGTCTTATTCTATGCCTCACCAGGACCTAGTGATTCTGTTCCCCATCTGGGCCTGCATGGCCCTAGTGACTCTGGTCCTCACCCAGGCATCATTGGGACCTGGATACTCTATTCCACACCTGGGCCTCTTTGACCAGGGACCTCTGGTCCCATTCTGGGCCTCAAACTAAACTGGTTACTCTGGTTCCCCCTCTGGGCCTCACCCTTACCTGGTGACTCTGGTCACCCCTTGGGCTTCACTTGGGCCTGGTGAATCTGGTCCTTAGCTGGTCCTCACCTGGATCTGGTGACTGGTCGCCACCTGGGTCCTCACCTGGACTTGGTGAATCCTGTTGCCACCTGCGCCTCACCTGGACCTTGTGACTGTGGTCCCACCTGGACCTCACCTGGATCTGGTGGCTCTGGTTCCCATAGGGGCTCTCCTGACTGGTTCCGTGTCTCCATCTGGCCTCACCTGGAACACAATGACTCTGATCCATATTTGGGCCTCTCCTGGACCTGTTGACGCTGGTCCTTACCTGGGCATCATTGGGACCTGGATACTCTCTTATATACTGGCCTCACCTGGACCTGGTGACTGTGGTCCCACCTGGGCCTCACCTGGACGAGGTGACTGGTTCCCACAGGGACCTCACCTGGACCTGGTGACTCAGGTCCTCATATGGGCATCATGGGACCTGGTTTCTCAGTTCCACATCGGGGCCTCACCTGGACCTAGTGATTCTCGTCCCCTCTGGGCCTCACCCTGACGTGGTGACTCTGGTCACCCTGGATATCACCAGAACCGGGACTCTGGTCCCCCTCTGGGACTCACCGGCTGGGGACACTGGTCCTCAACTGGGCCTCAACAGGACCTGGTGAATCTACTCCTCACTTAGGCCTCTGGACCTTGTGACTCTTTTCCCACCTGGCATCAATGGGACATGGTTACTCTGTTCCCACCTGGGCCTCACCTGGACATGATAACTTTGCTCCACACTTTGGCCTCAACTGGTCCTGATGAATCTGGTCCCCCACCTAGGCCTCAATCTGGACCTGGTGACTGTGGTCCCCACCTGGGTCTCACCTGGACCTGGTGACTCTCGTTCCCACTGAAACACACCTGGCCTGTGACTGTGGTGTTCTTGTAGACTCACATTTACCTGGTGACTCCGGTCCCACTAGGGCCTCACCTGGATCTGGTGACTCTGGCCTGCAGGTTGGCCTCACCTGGACCTGGTGAGTGGGGTTGCCACCTGGGCCTCACCCATACCTGGTGACTCAGTCCCACGTGGGCCCTTGGACCTGGTGAATCTGGTCTTACCTGGTCCTCTCCCAGACCCGGGGACTCTGGTCACCACCTGGCCTCACCTGGACCTGGTGAATCTGGTCCCCATCTGGGCCTCACCCAGTCCTGGTGACTTTGTTCCCACCTGGACCTGATGCTGTGGACTCTTTCTTGGCCTCACCTGGAACTGGTGACTCTGATCCTATCTGCGTCACCCAGACCTGGTGACTCTGGTCCTCACCTGGGCATCATTGGTACCTGGTGACTCTGTTCCAACCTGAGCCTCACCTGGACATGATGACTCTGGAACCTCTCTGGGCCTCACCCTGACCTGGTGACTCTGGTCCCATCTGGATGTCACCTTACCAGGTGATTCTGGTACCCCTCTAGGCCTCAACCAGATCTGGTGACTCTGGTCCTCAACTGGGCCTCACCTGGACCTAGTGAATATGCTCCATCTGGGCCTCATTTGGACCTGGTGACTCTGGTCCCTACCTGGGCATCATCGGGAATGGTTCCACTGCATGGCCTGCAGGTTGGCCTCACCTGGACCTGGTAACTCTGTCCTACCTGGGCATCATCGGGACATGGTTCCTCTGCATGGCCTGCAGGTTGGCCTCACCTGGACCTGGTGAGTGGGTTGTCACCTGGCCTCACCCTACCTGGTACACAGGTCCCCACGTGGTCACTGGCCTGGTGAATCTGGTCCTACCTGGGCCTCATCAGTCCGGTGACTTTGTTCCCCACCTGGACCTGATTGCTTTGGACGCCTTCTTGGCCTCACCTGGAACTGTGACTCTGATCCTAACTGGGCCTCACCCAGATCTGCTGACTCTGGTCCTCACCTGTGGATCAATACGACCTGGATACTCTGTTCCACACCTGAGCCTCACCTGGACATGATGACTCTGGATACACTCTGGCCTCCCTCTGACATGGAGACTCTGGTCCCCATCTGGATGTCACTAGACCAGGTGAATCTGGTACCCCTCTAGGCCTCAACCAAACCTGGTGACTCTAGTCCTAACTGGGCCTCACCGAGACCTAGTGAATATGCTCCCCAACTGCGCCTCATCTGGACATGGTGACTCTGGTTCTACGTGGGCATCATCGGGACATTTTACTCTATTCCCCACTGGGAGTGACCTGATCCTGGTAACACTATTCCTGACTTTGTCATTTCTGTACCAGGTGACTCTGGCTCCACCTGGGCCTCACCTGTAACTGGTGACTCTGATCCTAAGCATGGCCTCACCTGACCTGGTGACTGTGGTTCCCATCGGGACCTCACCTGGACCTCATGTCTCTGGTCCCAACTGGGCCTCACCAGGACCTGGTTGTCTCGGTACCCACCTGGGTAGCATCAGGATAAGGTTACACTGTTCAATAACAGTGACCCAGGGACCTATTAACTCTGGCCTTCACCTGGGCCACACGTGACATGGTGATACTGGTTCCCACCTGGGTCTCACCTGGACATGGTGAGTCGGATCCCCACCTGGTCCTCCCCTGTAACTGGTGATTCTCGTTCCCACATGGACATCATGTGGACCTGGTGGCTGCAGTGTTTCTAGCTTCTCATGTACCTCGTGACTCTGATCCCCACCAGGGCCTCACCAGGACCTGGTGTGTGTGGTTGCCACCTGCATCTCACCTGCACCTGGTGATTCTGGTCTGCACCTGAGACTACCCTGGATCTAGTGACTATGGTCCCCACCTGGGCTTCACCTGGATTTGGGGACTCGTCTCCCCATCTGGGGCTCACCTGCCCTGTTGATCATGGTCCTCAACTGGGCAAAATCGGGACACGGTGACTGTGTTCCACAACTGGACCTCACCTGGACCACGTGACTCTGGTTCCCCTCTGGGTCTCACCGTGCCCTAGTGACTGTGAAACCCACTTTGGCCTGACTTCGACCTGCTGACCCTGGTTGGAAGCTGCGCCTAACCTCGAACTGTTGACTCTGGTTCTTTCAAGGGCCTCCCCTGTAACTGGTGATCCTGGTCTACACCGGGCCTCACTGGACGTGGTGACTCTTGTCACCACTGGGGACTCACATGGACCTGCTTACTGTGTTCCACACCTGGGCCTCAATAGACCTGTTGACATGGTCCCAAAGCCGGCCTCACATGGACCTGTTGCCTCTGATCCCCACCGGGGCCTCACGTGTACTTGGTAACTCTGGTCCTCACCTGGGCCTCATCTGGACTAGTGACTCTGGTCCCCACCTGGGCTTCACCTGGATCTGGTGACTCCGGTCGCCACCTGGACTTCACATGTATCTGGTGACTCTGGTACCCACCTGGACCTCTCCTGGACCTGGTGACGGGACACCCCTTGGGCTTCACTTGTGCCTGGTGAATCTGGTCCTTAGCTGCTCCGCACCTGGATGTGGTGACTGGTCGCCACCTGGGCCTCACCTGGACTTGGTGAATCCTGTTGCCACCTGCACCTCACCTGGACCTTGTGACTGTGGTCCCACCTGGATCTCACCTGGATCTGGTGTCTCTGGTTAACATATGGGGCTCTCCTGGACCTGGTTCCTGTGGTCTCCATCGGCCTCACCTGTAACACAATGACTCTGATACATATTTGGGCGTCTCCTGGACCTGTTGACTCTGGTCCTTACCTGGAAATCATTGGGAGCTGGATACTCTCTTATATACTTGGGCCTCACCTGGACCTGGTGACTCTGGTCCCACCTGGGCCTCACCTGGACGAGGTGACTGGTTCCCACAGGGACCTCAACTGGACCTGGTGACTCAGGTCCTCATATGGGCATCATGGGACCAGGTTTCTCAGTTCCACACCGGGGCCTCACCTGGACCTAGTGATTCTCGTCTCCCTCTGGGCCTCACCCTGACGTGGTGACTCTGGTCCCCACCTGGACGTCACCAGAACCGGGTGACTCTGGTCCCCCTCTGGGACTCACCCAGAGCTGGGGACACTGGTCCTCAACTGGGCGTTAACAGGACCTGGTGAATCTACTCCTCACTTAGGCCTCATCTGGACTTGTGACTCTTTTCCCACCTGGCATCAATGGGACATGGTTACTCTGTTCCCTACTTGGGCCTCACCTGGACATGATAACTTTGCTCCACACTTTGGCCTCAACTGATCCTGATGAATCGGGTCCCCCCACCTAGGCCTCAATCTGGCCCTGGTGACTGTGGTCCCAAACTGGTCTCACCTGGACCTGGGGACTCTCGCCCACATGAACCACACCTGGACCTGGTGACTGTGGTGATCTTGTAGACTCACATTTACCTGGTGACTCCGGTCCCCATTAGGGCCTCACCTGGATCTGGTGACTCTGGCCTGCAGGTTGGCCTCACCTGGACCTGGTGAGTGGGGTTGCCACCTGGGCCTCACCCATACCTGGTGACTCAGTCCCCACGTGGGCCTCTTGGACCTGGTGAATCTGGTCCTTACCTGGTCCTTCCCAGACCCGGGGACTCTGGTCACCACCTGGGCCTCACCTGGACCTGGTGAATCTGGTCCCCATCTGGGCCTCACCCAGGCCTGGTGACTTTGTTCCCCACCTGGATCTGATTGCTGTGGACTCTTTCTTGGCCTCACCAGGAACTGGTGAATCTGATCCTATCTGCGCGTCTCCCAGACCTGGTGACTCTGGTCCTCACCTGGGCATTATTGGTACCTGGTGACTGTGTTCCACACCTTAGGCTCACCTGGACATGATGACTCTGGAACCTCTCTGGGCCTCACCCTGACATGGTGACTCTGGTGCCCATCTGGATGTCACCTAGACCAGGTGAATCTTTTACCCCTCTAGGGCTCAAATAGACCTGGTGACACTGGTCCTCAACTGGGTGTCACCGAGACCTAGTGAATATGCTCCCCACCTGCGCCTCATCTGGACCTGGTGACACTGGGTCTACCTGGGCATCATCGGGACATGGTTACTCTGTTCCCCACTGGGACTGACCTGATCCTGGTATCTCTGGTCCTGACTTTGGCCTCTCTGTACCAGGTGACTCTGGCTCCACCTGGGCCTCACCTGTAACTGGTGACTCTGATCCAAAGCATGGCCTCTCCTGACCTGGTGACTGTGGTTCCCATCGGGACCTCACCTGGACCTCATGTCTCTGGTCCCACCTGGGCCTCACCAGGACCTGGTGTCTCGTACCCACCTGGGTAGCATCAGGATAGGTTTACACTGTTCACTAACTGTGACCCAGCCGGACCTAATAACTCTGATCTTCACCTGGCCAAACCTTGACATGGACTGACACTCGTTCCCACCTGGGTCTCACCTGGAAATGGTGAGTCAGATACCCACCTGGTCCTAACCTATAACTGTTGATTCTCGATCACATGGAACATGTGGACCTGGTGGGCTGCGGTGTTTCTAGTTTGTCATGTACCTTGTGACTCTGCTCCCCACCAGGGCCTCACCGGGACCTGGTGAGTGTGGTTGCCACCTGCACCTCACTTGGTCCTGGTGATTCTGGTCTGCACCTGAGACTACCCTGGATCTGGTGACTGTGGTCCCCACCTGGGCTTCACCTGGATTTGGGGACTCCGGTCCCCATCTGGGCCTCACCTTGCCCTGTTGACCATGGTCCTCAACTGGGCAAAATTGGGACGCGGTGACTGTGTTCCACAACTGGACCTCACCTGGACCACGTGACTCTGGTGCCCCTCTGGGTCTCACCATGCCCTATGACTGTGAACCCCACTTTCCCCTGACTTAGACCTGCTGACCCTGGTTGAAACGCCGCCTGACCTCTAACTGTTGACTTTGGTTCTTTCAAGGGCTTCCCCTGTACTTGGTGATCCTGGTCGAACCTGGCCCTCACCTGGACGTGGTGACCCTTGTCACCACTGGGGACTCACCTGGACCTGCTTACTGTGTTCCACAGCTGGGCCTCAAGTAGACCTGTTGACCATGGTCCCCAAGCCGGCCTCACATGGACCTGTTGCCTCTGATACCCACCGGGGCCTCACGTGTACCTTGTAACTCTGGTCCTCACCTGAGCCTCATCTGGACCGAGAGACTCTGGTCTCCACCTGGGCTTCACCTGGATCTGGAGAGTCTGGTCCCCATCTGGACTTCACCTGGATCTGGTGACTCTGGTCCCAATCTGGATCTCCTTGACTTGGTGTCTCTTGCCCACTTTGACCTAACTCAGAACTGCTGAATCTTGCCCCACTATTACGCACCCAGACCTGGTGACTCTTGTCCCTAGCTATTCCTCAATTCGACCTGATGAATCTGGTCCTCACGTGGACCTAACTTGTACCTGGGACTCAGCTGGAAAGAGTGGCTCTGGTTCCCACAAGGGGCTCACCTGATACTGCTGATTGTGGTCTTATTTATGCCTCACCAGGACCTAGTGATTCTGTTCCCCATCTGGGTCTGCATGGCCTTAGTGACTCTGGTCCTCACCCAGGCATCATTGGGACCTGGATACTCTATTCCACACCTGGACCTCACTTTGACCAGGGACCGCTGGTCCCATTCTGGGCCTCAAACTAAACTGGTTACTCTGGTTCCCCCTCTGAACCTCACCCTTACCTGGTGACTCTGGTCACCATTTGGGCTTCACCTGGACCTGGTGAATCTGCTCCTTAGCAGTCCGCACCTGGATGGTGACTGGTCGCCAACTGGGCCTCACCTGGACTTGGTGAATCCTGTTGCCACCTGCGCCTCACCTGGTCCTTGTAACTGTGGTCCCACCTGACATCACCTGGATCTGGTTGCTCTGGTTCCCATATGGGGCTCCCCTGGACCTGGTTCCTGTGGTCTCCATCTGGACTCACCTGGATCACAATGACTCTGATCCATATTTGGGCCTCTCCTGGGCCTGTTGACTCTGGTCCTTACCTGGGCATCATTGGGACATGGATACTCTCTTATATACTTGGGCCTCACCTGGACCTGGTGACTGTGGTCCCACCTGGGCCTCACCGAGGGTGACGGGTTCCCACAGGGACCTCACCTGGACCTGTGACTCAGGTCCTCATATGGGCATCATGGGACCTGGTTTCTCAGTTCCACATCGGGGCCTCACCTGGACCTAGTACTCTTGTCCCCTCTGGGCCTCACCCTGACGTGGTGACTCTGGCCCCATCTGGATATCACCAGAACCGGTGACTCTGGTCCCCCTCTGGGACTAACCCAGAGTTGGGGACACTGGTCCTCAACTGGATCTCAACAGTACCTGTTGAATCTATTCCTCACTTAGGTCTCCTGAACCTTGTGACTCTTTCCCACCTGGCATCAACGGGACATGGTTACTCTGTTCCCCACCTGGGCCTCACCTAGACATGATAACTTTGCTCCACACTTTTGCCTCAACTGGTCCTGATGACTTTGGTCCCCCAACCTAGGCCTCAATCTGGACCCGGTGACTGTGGTCCCCACCTGGATCTCACCTGGACCTGGTGACTCTCGTTCCCACATGAACCACACCTGGACCTGGTGACTGTGTTGTTCTTGTAGACTCACATTTACCTGGTGACTCCGGTCCCCACTAGGGCCTCACCTGGATCTGGTGACTCTGGCCTGCAGGTTGGCCTCACCTGGACCTGGTGAGTGGGGTTGCCACCTGGGCCTCACCCATACCTGGTGACTCAGGTCCTCACGTGGGCCTCACTTGGACCTGGTGAATCTGGTCCTTACATGGTCCTCTGCCAGACCGGGGAATCTGGTCACCACCTGGACCTCACCTGGACCTGGTGAATCTGGTGCCCATCTGGGCCTCAGCCAGTCATGGTGACTTTGTTCACCACCTGGACCTGATTGCTGTGGACACTTTCTTGGCCTCACCTGGAACTGGTGACTTTAATCTATCTGCGCATCACCCAGATCTGGTGACTCTGGTCCTCACCTGGGCATCATTGGTACCTGGTAACTCTGTTCCACAGCTGAGCCTCACCTGGACATAATGACTCTGGAACCTCTCTGGGCCTCACCCTGACCTGG
Organism: Canis lupus familiaris; assembly: GCF_011100685.1. Classification (NCBI taxonomy): domain Eukaryota; kingdom Metazoa; phylum Chordata; class Mammalia; order Carnivora; family Canidae; genus Canis; species Canis lupus. The sequence continues at coordinate 1,175 of NW_023330853.1, read as the reverse complement.
TGACTCTCGTCCCCATCTGGATGTCACCTGGACCAGGGGATTCTGGTACCCCTCTAGGCCTCAACCAGATCTGGTGACTCTGGTCCTCAACTTGGCCTCACCTGGACCTAGTGAATATGCTCCATCTGGGCCTCATTTGGACCTGTGACTCTGGTCCCTACCTGGGCATCATCGGACATGGTTCCACACATGGCCTGCAGGTTGGCATCACCTGGACCTCGTAACTCTAGACCCTACCTGGGCATCAAGGGACATGGTTCCTCTGCATGGCCTGCAGGTTGGCATCACCTGGACCTGGTGAGTGGTAGTCACCTGTGCCTCACCCATACCTGGTGACACAGGTCCCCACGTGGGCCTCACTTGGACCTGGGAATCTGGTCCTTACCTTGTCTCACCCGGAACTCGTAACTCTGGTAACCACCTGGGAATCACCTGGGCCTGGTGTTTCTGGTCCCCATCTGGGAGTCATCCAGTCCTGGTGACTTGTGTTCCCACCTGGACCTGATTCCTGTGGACTCTTTCTTGGCCCTCACCTGGAACTGGTGACTCTGATCCTAACTGGGCCCCACCCAGATCTGGTGACTCTGGTCCTCACCTGTGGACCATTATGACCTGGATACTCTGCTCCACACGTGAGCCTCACCTGGATTTGATGACTCTGGATCCCCTCTGGGCCTCAGACTGACATGGTGACTCTGGTCCCCATCTGGATGTCACCTAGACCAGGTGAATCTGGTACCCCTCTAGCCCTCAACTAGACCTGGTGACTCTGGTCCTCAAATTGGCCTAACCGGGACCTAGTGAATATGCTCCCCACCTGCACCTCATCTGGACCTGGTAACTCTGGTTCTACCTGGGCATCATCGGGACATGGTTACTATTCCACACTGGGATACCTGATCCTTTTAACTCTGGTCCTGACTTTGGCCTCTTCTGTACCAGGTGACTCTGGCTCCACTGGGCCTCAACTGTAACTGGTGACTCTGATCCTAAGATGGCCTCACCTGACCTGTGACTGTGGTTCCATCGATCTCTTGGCCTCGTTCTCTGGTCCCACCGGGCCACAAACAGGACTGGACTCTGGTACCCACCTGGGTAGGATCAGTATATGGTTACACTGTTCACTAATAGTGACACAGCCAGACCCTTAACTATGGTCTTCACCTGGGCCACAC